>NW_007256697.1:79282-140433 GCF_000164805.1 Carlito syrichta
GTATTCATCCGGAGGATGTCAGGAAATGGTCACTGAGTGAAGAATGCAGTTAACCCCTGGTCAGTGAAGCGAGCAGCTCTGAATAAGCTGTGCTCACACCCTGGCTGGGACGCACATCAGGAGTTGGCACATGAGTTCTAATTCCTATTTGATAGAGTTTCCACCTCAGCTGTTAAAATTCACTCAAGGATAAAACAACATAAAAAAGGCTTTGCCTGACAAGGATTTCTTGATTTTTTATTTTTTGGTTTAAATCAAATTTGGTTTGCATTAGTTCAACCCAACTTCACTGCAGAAAGACAATAGGCTGTGTGGCTTCTCCGGTGTTTCCACAGCAAGCCCTGAAACAACTCGGAGTCACCTTGTGAATTCAATTCTGGAAAATGTACAGCAACCCAGGACTCAGAATCACACTCCATCTCTTCACCTTTGGGATATTTCTTATTTATGTATCTAGATTCCGGTAATGTATGGCTCCAGGGTCTAGGAGGAAGTCCAAGCAAGTGCCTGCCATCACTTGGGAGGTCCTGGGCAATCACCCTAATGGGAGCTGTGGGCAACTAACCTATCCAACGAACACATTTGGGGCTAGAAGCATTGTGAAGGATTACCTAATCCAACAAGTCATATGATGCTTGAATTTCCCCCTCCCCCTAACCTTCACGCCAAAGAGGAGTTTCACTCCACAAGTGAGAAGAAGCTCTCATCTGAGGCAACTCTGATGGTTTTGACTACAAAGTACTCTTTCTTAAAGAGTCTGTCTCTCTGTAAATTACCACACACAACTCCTTTAAGCAAATCAAGTATTCTTATATTCGAGGATGAATGGCAAATTTTTCCTCAGAAGCTTTCTCCAGGCTTAATCATTCCACATCTAGTTATTCTCCTCTGAACACCTCCAGAGGACCTCTTGAAGTACAATCCCTCAGATGGGCACAACATTCACTGCATATTCTGTCTAGGAAGGGGATGCAATACCATTATTAGTTCCTTCATTCTGAGATTTTACTTCTATTAATGCTGCTTTCTATTTACATGTTTCTAAAAACCTTATGCTTTTTGAACTCACAATGAATTTACTTCTCGCTAAAATGTTGGGATAGGCATTACCCTTGGTTATCTATCACCAGTTCTACTCTAATCCCCAGGGACATAGGAGGAGTACACTTCCTGCCACTTGAAGTTATGATCATTGTGTCATAATATGAAATATATATTTTGTCTCTGTCCCTATTTCCTGGCACACAGTTCCTAAAACCCCTGGAAACTCCCAAGTGCTAAGTGTATTTGTGTGTGTTAATGAGATGAGTGGTGTCTGCAGGCTCCTGGATAGCCTCAGGATAGCCTCAGGATAGGGACTGGTTGCCAGGAGAACCAAACATGTGATTAGAGGATTGGAACTTTCAGCCCCACCCCTCTCCTGACCTTCCAGGAGGGAAGAGGGTCTAGAGGTTGTGTTGATTACCAATGGCCAATGATTTAATCAATTATACCTACATTATGAAGCCTTCATAAAAATTTAACCAAAGGGGTTTGGAGAGTTTCTGGGTTAATGAATGCATCAATGTGCTTGGAAGGTAGAACACCCCAAACTCCATGGGAACAGAAGTTCCTGTGCTTGGGATCTTTCAGTGGGACAGTCTTGTGGATCTGAGACCTTAAACCGTAGGATCTGTGCTAACTCCTGGCAGTTAGTGTCAGAATTCAGTTAAATTGTAGGACATCCAGTCAGTGTCCACAGAAAATTGGAAAAATTGGTTGGTGTGGGGAAAGATCACTACACATTTGGTGTTAGAAGTGTTGTGAGAATAGAGAAAAACAGTTTGTTTACTAGTCACATTATCAGCTGTGGTCAGTGAGAAATTAACAGAAGTGTCACGTGTCAATTCCAGATTCAGACATTTAGGTGCCTATTCTCAACTTTCCAGCCCGCTTTTTCCCCACCCTAACAAATGTCAATGTTTGTGTTGATATGGAGGTGTCACAGACTGAACGAGGCTGGAGTGCTGAACCAATACACAGAAGATAGCCGCCCTGGCATGTTTCCTGGACTTGCAGCATACATTGCTTAAGTTAAAAAAATGAACTTCTGTTGCATTATGCACAAGATTCGGGGGTTATTTTTTGCAGTATAAGTTAAGCTTTTCTGACTCCACGTATAGGTTTTTTCATAAGTGGAGTCATATTTCCCACCCACACCTTCTCTCACACCACCTTTTTATATTTTAGTAATTGGTTTGGGGGTTTGATTCAGGGATTTATATTTGTTTTACTCATAAAAATTAGTTTTTCACCAGGCATGGTGGCTCATGCCTGTAATCCCAGCACTTTGGGAGGCAGAATAATTGCTTGAGCCCAGGAGTTTGAGGCTGTGGTAAGCCACTGCACTCTATGCTGGGTGACAGGGTGAGACTCTTGACTAAAAAAAAAAAACAAAAAAAACCAAAGATTAGTTTTCATCATTTTAGTTCAATGTCCAGTTTGGTTAAAAATTTGTGGTATTTGTACACTACACAAAAGGTTCTCATTCTTTCTATTACCTTCCTTACATCTGAAATTTGGATAAGGATGCGGTTAAAGACTGGAAAGAAGAAATTTCTGATGGCATGTTTTTATTAGGTCTCTATCCTCTATTCTCATGGTATGGTCCAACCTTAATAAAGACAATTTCAGACTTTCTTAACTCAGGAAAGATATTTTTAAAAATCATCATGGAGACAAATAACTCCTGGAAATCTTGTTTTTATTAACTAGATAAGCTCTCAGTTCCCATGATGAGAAAAGACTTATGAAAACATATGCAATCATCTCACCTTATTCAACAACAAAATCATTTAATTTTGAGCACTTTTGGGGGAATCACATGATAAATAAGACTTTATTCCTATTCTCAAGGTGTCTAAAGTTAGACTTGTGAGAAGTGTAGACTGAAGTCAGGTTGCTTCCATTGAGAGACAGTTCCAGCAACATCACTGTGGCTGACAGTGCTGGTTGTGCATCCAATGGTCAGTCTCTTTTTCTTTCACCTGATTTTGTTCAGGCATCAGGAGTCCATGAACTTCAGGAAGAATTGGTCTCTTCCCATCCAAACCAGTTATGAGAATTATATTTTTCCTTTGTGATTCATTGGTTTGGAAGTGGGCATGTAATATAATTCTGGTCACTGAGGTGATTGTAAAGTCTACAGAGACGTTTCTGGAAAAGTTATTCTCACTCCTATAAAGAAGCATGGAGGAGGGTTTTCTCCTCCAGACTGAGATATGGATGTATAAGCATACACGGGGGACCCATAAAAACCCAGAATTATTTTTTGGTGGGTGGGCGGCCCCTTTTAGTACATGCTTCCCTGGTTAGGTAACTGTTCTAGGAACCCAATGGCACCAGTGTACCAGCTAGTGTTGTTATGAGAGGCTGTGTTTTGCTTCAGTGAATTTCTTTTTTGGAGATTCTTTCAATGTACTTGTCCATTTCATAATGGGTGATTTACAAGCGCACCTGCCCACAACGCACTGAGTGTAGAGTAGTTTTTGACCCAAAATGGCATGGTCCCCCGTGCTCCAGCCTTCTTATTCGTGCGGTCTCATCCTGAACAACTTTTTTTGTTTCCCTGGATGAAAAAATCCCTCCAAAGGAAACGTTTTGCCTACATGGAAGAAGTGAAACAAAAAACAACAGAAGCACTAAAAGTCATCAGAATGGATGAATTCAAAAACTGTTTTGAGCAGTGGAAAAAGCATCTCGATAGGTGTACTACATCACACAGAGAGTATTTGGAAGGTGACTGAAGTTTAAATATGTAAAAATATGTACACAATTTTTTATAAATAAATTCCACTTGTTTTGGGGTCCTCCCTCATATAATATTTAGAGGTTCAGCCATTAGAGAATAAGCATAAGGCCAAAACCAGACACAGTTAGTTGAACCTAGCAGTCCAGACAATTTGGGAAGAACTAGTTCTTTATTACATAAATGGGGTTCTGAATTAACCAGTTCAGTAACTGATTTACCACTAGACTTTTCATATGAGATAATAAATCTCTTTATCACTTCAGCCATGATGAGGTCTTTCGTTACTGTTGCCAAAGTATCCTGATTGTTATAATCATTAAGAAATATTTCAGTATGCACATCATTGTGTTATTTTATAAAAAGTAGAGCTATAATATAATATAGTAATAGTCATAATGATAATATTGTCTTACAATATGATTTTTGTGAGGTGCTTTGTGTGAGGCACTATGATAACCACTTTGGGATTTTAAATTTTAAATTATTATTTTTTTGGTAGAGATGGGGTCTCGTTATGTTACCGAGGCTGGTGTTGAACTCCTAGCCTCAAGCAATCTTCCTGCCTCGGCCTCCCAAAGTGCTAGAATTATAGGTATGAGCCACTGTGCTTGGCCAATAATCACTTTAGACAGATTTCCACCCCCCCGTTACTCTTCCAATTCAAGACTAGGGTCTGGCATCTTGTTTCTCATTTCTAATCTTCTCTGATAATGGGTTTAACTATCAGGTTCTGAACTCATTCGATATAAAATGCATCCTATGATATTCTAAGCTCTTTGGTTGTTGTCAAACATAGTATGATCCATAAGTCTATGGTCTGGCATCTTGTTTCTCATTTCTAATCTTCTCTGATAATGGGTTTAACTATCAAGTTCTGAACTCATTTGATATAAAATGCATCCTGTGATATTCTAAGCTCTTTGGTCATTGTCAAACATAGTATGATCCATAAGTTTATGATGGCTTCAAATAATATATGATCATTATGCTTAATCTTGCATCTCTCATTCTGCAGTTTGATTGACTAAGAGTAGAAATGTTTACCTTAGAGGAAGTCAAGAATTTGCAGAAGCCATATTAACACTTTGGAGCTAGTAGGGTGCCAATTTGGTTTCAAGTTTTGGAAAAGTACCTGCCTGCCCTCTGCCTGCTTTCTGGCTTCCTAAGCCTATGCCCATGCCTACAGTTCACTTTGCTGCTGTGATTAAATGGGCAGGTGGCTGTCAGTGGGCAGGTGGCTCTTGCTACTGCACTACATCCTGGGTGACAAAATGAGACTGACTCAAAAACAAAAACAAAAAAAGAAAAAGAAAAGAAAAGAAATAACATCCTAGTGCAGAGGCCAGCATCTCAGCTATTTTATTCTGGGGGATGTGGGAGCAACAAAAAGGAAAATGAACACATGGTGTATGGATTGTGAACATACCCATTGGGAGAATGTTATGCAATGTGATCACATATGATCTTCAGTCACCTGAGAGTGTTGCAGGACTCTATGACACTATTCGATAGCTTCTGAGTCTCTCAGCTAAGAAGTGTCAGTTCAGTAGCCAGTCTGAGAGGGTTACCTCACATCCTTCCAAGTGAATCTCTGGGAGGGAAAAGAGGAAAGTAATCATCATTGTTTCCTTCCTGTTTTTCTTTCCGGGAGGGCAGAGCTGTAAGAGTACTCTATCACAGGAAAACACTGATAAACAGGTTGCAAACTGCTGTTCGCTATTTTCCTTTCACATTTCAGCAAGGAGGCCACCTGTGAAAACAGAATATTCTAAGTGTCATCATTCAGGAAAAGAAAATAAGGGTGTGTAAGCATTAGGGACAATGCTTCCTTCCCTCTTGTCCATTTCCAGCCTCATTGGGCCTGTTAAATAGACCAGGAAACAGTTGTATTTGTTTTCTAAGAAATGGCATCTGGCCGGGCATAGTGGCTCACGCCTATAATGTCAGCACTTTGGAAAGGCTGAAATGAGAGGATTGCTTGAGCCCAGGAGTTCAAGACCAGCCTAAGCAATATAGCGAGATCTCACTTCTACAAAACAAAATCCAGGTATGGTAGTGCACACCTAGAGTCCTAGCTACTTGGGGAGCTGAGGCGGAAGGATCACCTGAGCATAGGAGGTCAAGGTTGCAGTGAGCCAAGATCTTGCTGCTACACTACATCCTGGGTAACAAAGTGAGACTCTGACTCAAAAAAAAAAAGAAAAGAAATAACATCCGAGTGCAGAGACCAGCATCTCAGCTATTTTATTTTGGGGAATGTGGGAGCAACAAAAACGAAAATGAACACATGGTGTATGGTAAAAATTTTTTTTTTTAAAGTCAGTTCCTGGTGGCTGCTGAGTACTCTGTGTCCTGAATAGGTTCAAGTAAAGTGAGGTACAGTTTAATTTCATATTGTGTTAACATAAGATTGGGGGGCTGAGGCAGGAGGAGTGCTTGATCCTAGGAGTTCGAGACTGCAGTGAACTATGATTATTCCACTGCACTCCAGCCTGGATGACAGAGCACGGCCCTGTCTTTAAATACATTAAATAAAATTAAAATAAGCATGGTTTTAAGAATGCCTCAGAGGAGAACTTTAAAGCAACAGTCTGAAATAACTGGACTCAGTGGGATAAAGCATTGAAGATCATTCTGTTCTGAGTTGAGCAGGACTGGAACAGAACCCAGGTTGTTCCAGCCAATCTTTCCCTATCTCAGGATGTTGCCAACCAGGCATATTCTATAGTTGTAGAGAACTACAGACAAGAAAGGATAGAGAAGTGGGTCCATCCAGAACCACCTGGAGAACTGTCCTGCATTTTGCCTTTTTCTTATTGAAAAAAATAGCAGTGTGCTTTTATGATTTCCTCAAGTTTTTTCATTCCCTCAGTCACACTGTCAAATCAAGACTGCCTCTCCATGTGGTATTCATCCTCCTGTTTGAAGACTGACATCTGACATCTCCCTTTATTGTACTCATGGGTTGGACCCTATGTTTCCAAAACCCCATGTTTCCTCTTCCTTGGTTTTCTTTCTTATTTTTTTTCTGTAGTGCACCCTTAAATAACTTCAAGCAAAGATACCCTTGCTTGTGTGGAAAGATCTTTATTTTGTTCTCACACTTTCCGGATAGTTTCACTGAATTCAAGATCCAAAATCCTCAACCTCATACTCAGCTACAAAACCATTTTCAAAGGTAGAATTGAGTACATTTTCATAAACATATTTCCTCAAAGTTTCATCAAAAATGAAAAGTGCAATTGCAAAAACCCTCCTTGCGATTCTGACTCCTGCCCCCAGCCACGCATGGAAAGCTGTTCTCTCAAAGATGACAGATAACTGCCTCCTCTAATAAGCTCTTTTTGCTCTGCAGTGCCTGACAGTGGTGACCTTCCTTGAAACCGTTCCTTGACTTGGAAGGCACAAGTGTTTTCCAACATGCAGGAGCTTCAAGCACTCAGGAATTAAGTATTTTGACTGCGATAGGAGGAGTGGCCAGGGCTTTAGAATAAAAGGTCAGGGGCCAATGGAAGCCAGAGCAAGAGTAGAAGTGAGAGAGTGAGTGAGAGGAGATGGAGAAGAAATGAGGAAAAGGAGAGGGGAAATAATCAGAAGGAATATTTTTTCCCTTCCCCTCATCCTCTTAAATGGTTATATTGCTACATTTCATTCTTCCATTGGCTATCTATGTGGCTTTAACACATTTCTATCACTAATCAGAATTATGCCAATATTCAGAAAAATAGCAGAGAGTTCCAGGTCTATCTGTGAGTTGATCGGGCTATTTTTTTGTTCTGATTTTCACCAACAGAGGGAAGGTAGCTCCTGAGAGGCTGCTGTGCCAGGGTCCCTGGTGGCAGGTGTAGAGGAATTGACATCCTAAGATGTGCTCCTTCTGTGAGCTCCACAGAGCCAGGGGTCAGAGCAGACAAGCTTTGGGGCCTGGACGATGGACATGACAGATACTAGAACCTTTTATGTGACTTGAAGGGGCCACAGGATACCATAGTGCAATCAGGACCTGGAGGAACATGCTGTCTTTTTTGTGTCTTCAGGGTTTCAACTTTGGGATCACCAGGAAATAGCACCATGAGACTGGAGCTGGTGGGATTCTCACCTATGTGACTTTAACGCTTTTCTATCACTAATCAGAATTATGCCAATATTCAGAAAAATAGCAGAGAGTTCCAGGTCTATCTGTGAGTTGATCGGAGCTACCTTCCCTCCGTTGGTGAAAATCAGAACAGAAAAATAGCCTGATCAACTCACAGATAGACCTGGAACTCTTTGCTATTTTTTTGAATATTGGCATAATTCTGATTAGTGATAGAAATGTGTTAAAATCACATAGATAGCCAATGGAAGAACTAAATTTAGCAATATAACCATTAAAGAGGACAAAGTAGTCAGTGACTTTTGGGCAGCAGATATCTACGAGGGGGCTGGAGCAGACATCTGTGAGAACTGGATGGAAACACACACAAGGCATCCCTGGAGACATTCAGAAACACCTGGGAGGCTAAGGTCCCACTTCAGGCCCAAGGTCCCACACACTCAAGACATGAGACATGACTGCCAGCTTAGCTCTTCCAGTTGGGGAGATATATGAATCTATGCGACCCAAATTGATAAGGCAAAGAAAAGGAAGTTTACCTACTTCATATGATTTCTTAAAAGGACACCCCCTAGTGACAAGTAGTTATCTACCAAGAAACCCAATTCAACCTAAAGTTTGGAGACTAGATTAAACGGATCCAATTTCCAAAGTTCAGCAATCAACTCTTCATTTTGCAGATTGATAGAAGGAGTTGAGAGGGAAATTGATGGATTATACTATTTCTGTTCCATTCTTCCCTCATCTCTTTGTTTCCCCTCATTTAATAAACAAATAGTAATTTGCCCAAGATTTTCATTAGGGAGACCACTGTCTCCCTACCCCAATTTAGATTTTCTATGCATAGAGGAGTATATTCTTAGAAGTAATGTGGAGAGATATGAATACAAATGGCGAAGTAAAATCCAGCTTCCAGGACTGAAGAGTTGATGAAGATGTTAGAAATTGTCCAGCCCAATACTTTCTAGGTTCCTATGCTTATTGCTCTTCCTGCCTCCTGCCCACCTCCAGTAAAATGAAAAGAAAAATAAATAAATTGGACTTCAGAGCCACATGATAGTGAAGAAAATCTATCAGTGGACAAGAGAGAATGAAGAGTGAATGCACATCATGATAAGAAATGCCAAACCCTTGAGAAGATGAGCTATGAAGGGCAGTCTGGGTCAAGTGATACTTTCCTCTGAGTTTAAATCTCAGTGTTGTGGTATGTAGAAAGAGAAAAATGGCTAGAGGAATAAACACAAACGATGAGAAGTGGGATGAATAAGGAAGGTTGAAGCTCAGGAAACTAGCAAGTGAGAAGAATGGAAAGAAATGGACCACGGAAAAGTGAGTGGGTGTGGGAGCTGAGAAGAGGTGGATAAACAGAAAAGGGATGCGGGGCAGAGAGAGGAGGGGATGCGGAAAGGGCAGGTCCCAAAACAGATAATGGCAGCCTGGGGAAGGTGAAGCAATCACAGGAGTGGACACAGGCAGGGAGTGGACCAAGTGAAGGGACTTAACAATCCATCTGGGGAGAGACTGGGAGGAGGAGAGAGGCTGGGGAGAGGAGCAAGGATGGCTCGAGTCCAGATAGACACACACTGGGGCATTCTCAGGGCAGTGACTCACCGTCATCTCTCAGGCGGGAGACTCGCCTCCCAGCCCTTGGGTTGTACAACTGCTTGAGATCATCAAGAAGCTTAGCAAATTAAGAAGTTATTAAAACATGCAGGGTAGAGTCAGCTGTTGTTGCCAACATTATATGATTAATGTTATACTAGTCACTTTTCAGCCCTATGGAGTCCCTCTTGTCGAGAACTCACACAGACTGTTAAGTCATTCTTTTTCTTCCCCTTTAAAACCCTGTGGTTTCCTTTCTTTAATATTATTCAGCACAGAACTTGAGCCTCCCTTCACTTCAGCTCACCGTCATTTGAGTAACTGATGAGTGACATTGACATGGGAAGAGTGAAGTACTAAAAATCTTAGAAGATGATGCCTCACCTATGAAGGACGATTTAAAGTGGAGGTGAGATACTGTACAGTAACAGTCCAGAAAGCAGATATGGAAATCAATGTTTTCAATTATGTCCAGGCTTTAAAGGTAGTGCAGTGCAGTGGTCAGGCAGTCCCCCTCCTCCTTCAGCTTTGGTTTCCTTCGTCCTATACTTGTTGCTCTGTAGGGGCAAAAAATAGGGGTAGGGGTTGAACTAGAAATCATCAGAAATGACCCCCAAATGTTTTCTCGCATCTTGGAGGTGGCTCTCTAGAATGTTGTGTGGAAATGGAATCTGAGACTACATCAAGGCTAAGTGGGAAAATGCTGACATGACTCAGTGGGGAGAAAGGCAGTTTTTTAATATCCTGTGATGGATACTTGAAGTACTCCCAACTCCATTTGAGTATCACTGTTCTAAGTGATTGGCATGAATTGTCTCATCATTATCCCCATTTTATGAATAAGGATTCTCATAAAGAATCTTGCCTGGTGGTGCCTGCCATGGTCCTGGGACAGGTAAGAGGCAGCTTAGGTGCCCTGGATTTCTGACTTTTGTACCAAATCATCTCTAAATCTCCTTTTCTTCCCCTTCCTTCAGATACTCTAATAATGTGTGAATGATTCCAGGAGCGACCTCCCTTAGGCTACTGTCATAATAGGGGTTCTTCTTTGCCACTGTCAGTCTTCATCACCCTTCCCTTCAGGATCTGAGAGCTTCTGCTTGTATTCATTAAAGCAGTTAGGGGCTCTGTGGCTACTTTCACACAGGTAACACAGAACAGGGGCTGAAACTTGCCAGGTGCTTGGTCAAACATACCTTATACTGGTTGTCAAAAAATATATTGTTTTTCCAGAGCTGCCAAAGATCTGAGTTTGGTGACCATTGTCTGCTCTGCAATGCTTTGCCATGGAGACGGCTATCTTCCTCAAATTTTTCAGCCAGCACATGCTGAAATTTGTGATCATAGGTCACAGGTCAACTCTACATTCTTAGCCCTAGGAGGATGACAAAACAAAAAGGCAAGTCATTTTTCTTCAACATTTGTATCCTCTGTGTGTACTTTCAGAACCAGCTGAACTTTAAGAACAATGTTTATAGTCTAACCAAATATGGTTAGACTATATCTCTTGTCTCTGGTTCTCTAGTGTATGTATTAATAATAACTTCCAAAGTATTGTATAAATGCATAGTTTACACAATGCTTTTATATAGATAACACTATTCTTCATCCTCACAACAGGTAAAGTAGATATTATCTCCATCCACCCAGGAAGAAATCAAGTCTTAGGGAGTTCAAATAATTCTTACATAGCTGGAAAGAAGCAAAAATAGAGTTGGAATCTAGATTCTTTGACTAGAGGCCTGAAAGGCATATAAGAGCAGGGATTTGGTGGAAAACTTGGAGAAGAAATTGAACAAGGAAACAGAAAGCTAGCTTTGCTATAGGCCATCCCCTTCCCTGGCTCTGAGTAGGATCCTTGGGTTCAGAGGCAGGTCATGGAACAGAAGCTATAATTACTGAATGAAGCAGCTGTTGAAATGAGCCACAAACCTTTTGGTTTCCTCTTCTTCTTCAGAACCCTGTACCATACTGGTTTCCGATCCAGGTTCTGAGAAGCCTTCACATTTGTGAAGGTTTTCCCAGGGTTGACATGAAATCATGGTGGAACAGCCCTGCAGTGGCGCATTCATCTGTTTTAGATATTGGGCATCTGTATAAGATTTAATTTGAAGAGCATTTTGCTGCTTAGGAAAAAAAAAATCTTTGAAAATCACCATTATACAGGACTGTTTAACCTTTTGCCCTTAGTTCTCCTGGACATCTGGAAAATTTTCAGTCAAAGAATTTGCCATTAGGAGAGGTAAGCAGTGACCTAAACTGACACATGGGAGCTAGGAGGTGGGGTGATGATCAGGCTTAAGACATGGGATTAGGAGTCATGGGGATTTGGTCATCCAGGATCATAAAAGGTGGCCCACCAATGCTGTGATGGTAAGAACTCTGAGCCAAGGAGGACCACTTTAGGGAATGTGTGTGGTGTGAATAAGAACTGAGAAATGAATGTACGGGATAAACTTCCAGACTTTTTTCATACCTATGCCCGAATTCTTCTAAATCTTAGTGATCCAGATTGTACTTCATTCCTGGTAGCCTCAATGCACCAGCAGAAACACTACCAACCACATTAAGCAGAATTAGATCTTGTCTCCTAAGCATTCCATGTTTAGCTTTCACTTCCACAAATGTCACATCAACATTCAACGTTGTCATCTGGTTAGCCTTGAAAACCTCATAAATTCTACCAGTAAACTTAGCCCATCTCAGGTCAGGATCTGGGAATGGGCAATGACTAGAAAAAAGAACTGAATATGAGTTGGAATTTGATATAAAAATGACTACATTAAGCTAGGCCTGTTGCACACCTGTATTCCCAACTGCTTGGGAGACTGAGGCAGGAGGATTGTTTGAGCCCAGAAGTTTTAGGTTGTCATGGTCTGATTGTGCCAGTGAATAGTCACTGCATTCCAGTGGGAAACAGAACAAGATCCTGTCTCTATAAGGCAAAACTAAACTAAACTAAAAAAGACTACATGTGTCACAAGTCATCATCATCACCATCACCATCCTGAACCTGGTATAAAAAAAGTCAACAAGCAATATTTTTGTACTGCAAAGAAAAAAAATCAGAGATTCTGTCAGAAATCATTTTGGAGATTCTGAAATCAAGACATTTCAGAGGTATGAAAACATGACCAGCAGTCAATGAAATGCTATCCTTTTCTTGACCCTTGTGTCATGGAAACAGCAACTAAAATACAATATTACCTTGAAGAGGAGGAAAATACCTTGGAAAGTTAAATTCTGGATATCCTTGGCCTGGGATTAAATATTTAGGTGGAGCACTGGCCTGCCCATGAGTTGTGCACAGTAATTCCTAAGTACTGCAACCGCTCAGCCTAAGTCATCCCCCCTGGTAATTCTACCTCCCCACGGCAGCGCCCCAAACTCACTGCTACATTAGGCAATTGTGGCGAGCTGGTAACTTGATAGCAGCACATTATGTAGTTATGTGGGAACTCTGGTTTCTGGAACAGATTGAGGTTCCCAAGCTCTGGTCTTGTGCTATTTGGGCGTGTCTTTCACGAAACACTCTTTATGTAGAAAACAGACTAAAACACTCAATAGCACTGTTTGAGGGGATGTTTTCCAATAGTGGAATGAAACTGACCCATTTCTTTCAAAGGGTTCTTGCCAAAAAGAAGAAACGTTGGTAACAATAAATAACTCTCTTCTCTGCCTGACATTTGTTCCCCAGCTTGTTTAAATACTGTCCTTTTGGGTAAGTTATGTTTTTAATAAGTATAGGAAAAAAATTATCTGTTATCAATGCTAGAATCACCTTAAACTCTTGTTTCTTAAAGAAATCATTGAACTTGATGAGAAAGCAAAGTGTAACATTTCAGATGAATCAATGAAAATGAGTAGAGGAAGTAATGAAGTTTCATGTTTTTGATAAGAACCAAATTCCCTATGTGCAGTCATCCTTCCCTTACAAAAGCTGCCTTTGAGTAAATAGGAAGGAAGAAGCAGAGTAGAGTGTCTTGATTTCTCAACCTGAGGGACACGGTCACTTTTGCCTTATAAGCTGTACTCAGATTCTCAAAATGGATTCAGATATTTTATGGGAATTTGGCTCCACTAGTCAGACATTCTTAAAAGTTACTCTTAAAGTCATCTTTAGGGAGTTGGAGAACATGGATTTACTCATGAATAGATGGGAGTGGGGAGTTGGAGAAGAGGAGAAAAGGAGAGTGGATGAAACGAAAGAGATTGCTGAAAGGATCAGGATAGGAGAACTCAGAAAAGCATGTGAGATTTTGCTATGTCTTCTCTGGATACATGTAGAAGAATTTCAGGCATGATTTGGAACATGGGATATTCAACCCAAGAAAAGAGAATTTCAGATGTTTAATGCTGGTGTCAAAAATTGGGCTTGGTCACGTAGGTGTGTAAGTGCCAGGTCTCTCGCATAATGGGAGAGACCCCTACTGGCCTCATTCCTCGGGAGCTCCCTCATCAAGCACAATTGTGCTTATGTGTGTGATGTGTGCAGGTGACACACCTAAGGTTAGTCTTCCATCAAACTCTGTGGCCGGGTAAGCTGGCTCAGTCATGGCACTGCCCCTTGGCCAACCCCTCTTGAACAAACTAGAGAAGAAACAAGTGCTGCCACATCATAGGCATTCCCAGAGGTGAAATTTTAAAGTTTGGGATGGTGTCGCCTTAGAATTATTTGCAAACAGCTTTCACATAGAGGAAAGTTTCCAAAGAAAGAAGAGTGATCACTCAGGTATCTACATTTTTATTAGAGGAAATATCCAAAAACACTTTACATCATAGGATAAGTTTTTTTTTTTTTGACATGTTAGTTTTTTCCTTTTTTTTTTCAATTTCCCAGTAGAATCAGTATCCCAATGTTTGTTGTTTTTATCTAATCTAGTGCACCGCTATGTTTGGAGCTGGGAACTCTGGTCATACTTTCTCCTAAAAGACTCATACTACACAGGAAGGGACAGACCCAGAAAGTCACAGAAGTTCAAGCTGTGCTGTTTTCCCAGGCAATGTCCAGCTGAGCCAAGGTGGACACTGATCAATGCTAGCTCATAGGCAGGCTTATGATCTATGGTATAGTGAGAAAAGAGGAGTCAGGGCAATTAGGTTCCTTTCTTGAAAATTTTGAACTTGGGAAACAGGTCCATAAATGGAAGATCATGAACTGGAATGCTGGGCTGGCCATCATGGCACATGTGCTAGATGACAAGAGAACAGAGCAGATGTAGGGAAAGGAGATGGGGAAAGGAGGGGACAGAGGAGGGGAGAATACCCTGAAAAAGAGTGGTTTTCATTCCTGGAAAGATTTCTTGTCCCATGAGTTCCTGTGGTATTTCATTTCTCATTTTGATTTCCTATGACTCTTCTTTGTTTTCTAATCATCACCTCCCACCACCACCCCCACTCCCAATGACACTCCTTCCAAACTACCATCTCTACCAAGTGGGCTTTCCTGGTATTCTGTTCCTTCCAGCCATGGAGATGGATGCTTGAATAAAATGTGATTCAAACCCTACCTGAGGTTCCTCTTCAAGCCACCAAACCAAGAGAACACAGAATGTCAAAAAAGTGGAAAGAAAAGTGCAAAGAAGGATATAATCACAAACTAGGTATGAGAGATATGATCAAAATTTAACTAAATTTTGTGAAATCTACAGTTTTTAAATTTAAAATTTAAACTAAAAAATATATGCTTTGAATAAAAATACAGTGAAAGACAATAACACAATGAGTAAAATAATAAAAGACTGAAATTAAAAAAAATAGTAAAGAAGAAAAAAACTAGAAAGCAGAACTCTTATTTATTTATTATTTTTTTTTTTCTGGGAGGAAAAACACTGAAAGAGGATGCTTACTGTGTGCTAGTTGCTTTACACACATGATCTTGTTGAATTCTCACAGCCAGCCCTTTGAGGCAAGTGCCCATTCCTCTAAACAAGAGCACAAACAGCAGTTCAAAATAGGTAAGCAAGCCGGGCGCAGTGGCTCAAGCCTGTAATCCCAGCACTTTGGGAGGCTGAAACGAGAGGATTGCCTGAACCCAGGGGTTCAAGACCAACTTGGGCAACTTGACGAGACCCCAGCTCTACAAAAAATAAAAAAAATTAGCAGCGCATAGTGGCACAGAGCCCGTATAGTTCCAGCTACTTGTAAGGCTGAGGCGGAAGGATCACCTGAGACCAGCAGACTGAGGTTGTGGTCACCGTGAGTGTGCCATGGCACTCCAGCCTGGGCGACAGAGTGAGACACTGACTCAAAAACAAAAAAAGTAAGAAAGTTACCTGTCAAGGTCAGACAGCAAAAAAGCAAAATCCCAAGTCTGGCATACTCTAGAACTGTGTTCTGAAGGAACACTCTGGAGAAGAGATGTGTTTGTCCGAATCATTTCCAACCAGTAACTGTCAGAAAAAGGTGCACGGGCATGGGAATGAAATGCCCTGAGGGGGACTGATTTTCCACAGATTTTTTTCACCTGGAAGCCTCAGCAACATAGGGTTGAGGATTCTATTCTATTGACTGTTTGTGATTGTTGGGACTTTCCATACAGCTGGATCTTTTACAAAACAAATCCTGGCCTAAGACAAGATTACCAAGAGAGACAGCTGTGGGGTGGGACCTAAGTGTAGCCTCATCTGAGGTCAGTGTCGAGCAAACAAGGTCAGACAAAAAGGGTGCATCTTGTAAAAAGCCTTGATGACACTTACCAAAGGAAGAAATTACCAGTAAGAACAACACAGTCTTGATGGTGGGTAGCTTATTGTGTCTAAATATAGGGCATTCCCCAGTGGTGGTGTTTTTTGCCTTCCTGGCATTTGGAAGGAAAGATCTTATCTATCACAATTAGTAGAAAACTACAGCTACACAGTTTAAAATAGAAGTGCTTGTGATTTTATAATAGGTGATCTAAAAGACTTTGGAACTCAAAGCAGTTTTTTAACCTCTCTCTAAAAAACGATGACATTCTGGGGGGATAATCCTATTCTACAATTGAGCAAATTTGAGAGCAGAAAGGTAAAGATGAGTTATGCCAGATTATATCCTTCAAACCCAAGTCAGACAAAAATCCAGACTGGAAATCCTGGATCCAGGGTGAAGGTTTTTCCCTTTGGAGCACTTATTTTGCAATACCCAAGGAGTCTCAGATTACTTATTTCTTATTCACTCATTCATCACATATATATTAAACGTCTGAGATATGACAGACACTTTGCTCAATGCTAGAAAAGTCAAAGAAGAGCAAGACACAATCTAGCCCTTGAGGTTGATGTTTTGCGCAGCAATCCTTCATTGTGGAACTGGGAAATACTACTCCAAAAGTTTCCACTGTAGGATTGGGATAATAGAATTGTTTCTATACAAGTATATTAAGTGCTATATGAACACACAAGAAGAGACCTACTTTGATCTGGAGGAATCAAAGAATGATTCATGAGGAAGTTGAAGAATGAGGAGGTGTTTCGTAGGAAGAAGAAAAGTAGGTTTCAAGTGATAGTCTACGCATAGCTCTGAAAACAAGAAAGAGTAGGCATCTTTGAAAAATAGCAAAAACAAACAAACAAAAAACACCCTTTTTCTGGATTGTTAGGTTAAGATAAGAAAAGTCACGAAGAGTTAAATCATGAAAGCTCTTGGGTGCTTATGTAAGGGGATTAGAATTAATGCTATAGGTATTAAAGTTCTAGAAACAGATTTCAGACAGGAAAGTGACATGATTTTTTTGGACTTTAGAAATTTAATTTATGATTCAAATTAAACATTGAAAAAATAAAAACAAGCATTTATACTCTCTTGAGAAACCTTTTGAAAATAACAGTAAGGGCATTTAAAAAGTATAAACTCCCAAGGACAAAGAGATCAGTAGAGGAGACATCAGATAAAAGTTGACAACTGCATTTTGAAAGATGGAAACCCGAAAAAAGTGGAGTAGCTAACTGAGTAGAGAGGGGACAATGACTAGAACCTAAAAGCCTAATAAAACCTAAAAAGAAGCCAAGAAGAGGCAAGATGAGTTGCTCTGAAGATTTTTGCAAAGGTCAGGATGGTTTTTGGTGCTTATGGAAATGAAGGGAATGAGTGAAACCCAAAACAAGGAATTTGTTGAAAGTCTGCATAGATAAGTAACAGAGCTTCCCAGTCCCACAGCCAGATCAACATTTCCCTCCTACCCAGGTAGAAAGCAGGAGGTGTGCTCTCTGGAGGTGCTAAACCAGCAGGGTTATGGACTTAGTGACACCAGGGAATCAAGGCTGGACAGATACAGAGGGATTAAGTGAAAGTCTGCAGACTAAAGGATGACACTTAGAAACCTTCCCTTAACTCCATGAACACTGACATCCAAGCTTATACTTGCCACAGGGTAGACTGGCAAGTTATTCTTTGAAAAAAGCGATCAGCCCAAAAGAAAATATCCACTGATACTGACATAGCAATCACCCAGCAAAATACCTTGCTCCCACCTCTTCGCTCTACAGGGAAGTTCACCAATCTGCAAGTTCTACCTAGGCACACAGGGCTTCCCTGACATCTAAATGTAGACAGGCAGCCAAAGATTTCCAGGTATAAGAGGAAATTTTCTAATATGAGAGATAGATTTTAAAAAACCAGAGCAAGTACTAATAAATAAAAAAACAGACAATGAAAGAGAAGAAAATTTCAAAACCTTTTATTAATTAAGAGTTATTGCATATAAAAACAGCAATATGCTATAAAAATCTTACAAAAACTAAAATGCTAAAGTAGAAAATCAACAAAGTATTAGAAGGTAAAGTTGGAAGGTATTTTCTATAAGACACAATTATTAAAAATAAGAAAGTAAAATATCCACATTATTGTGAAATGTCAGAATACTAGGAATAAAGATAAAACCCTGAAAGAATTCCAAAGAAACAAACGATTTCCACATAAAGAGTCACAATGGCATTGGACTTCTTAATGGTAGCCCTGGAAGCTAAAAGATAATGAAGAAATGACTTCAAGATCCCAAGGAAAATAATTACTTTCTATCTAGACATTAACACCTGAACAAACTCTCATTTCAGTATAAAATTAGAATCCAAGTATTGTCAGAAATGTGAAGTGTGGCATACATTATTTATGCTCACCTATATCTGGTTTTCTTTTCCTTTCTGAATACAAAGAAGACCATATTTCCCGGGCCTCTCCAAGTTAGGCGAGGCCATGTGTTCTGACACTTCCTGGCCAAAGTATTGAAGAGCTGGGTGTGAACTCCATGTTTCTGGAGAGATCTCATGTTGAAATGGTGGACCTACAAGATTGAAGCAGTTTGTGTCACTGAATCAATGCATGTGAAGATAACGCTCTGAAGTGTTATCTGACTTCCATCTGACTTGATGTGAGTCAGAAAGGTATCTGATTAAAAAGTGAGACATATTTGTTACAGTAGCATAGTCTAGCTTAAACTAATACATAACCTATCAAACATATTTCTAGCTGCACCATTGCTCAAGAAGTTAATGACCCAGCAATTTCATTCCTAAGTGATATATCACGAAAGAAATGAGTGCATGTGTGCAATAAAAGACAGGTACAAGACTGTAGCAGCTATAGTTATCATATCCAAATATTTAAATTCATACTACATATCACAGCAAAAATCAAACAAAAGAATAAACTACTGGCACATGCAACAACATGGATGACTCTCCCAAGCCTGATGAAAGAAAGCCAGACACAAAAGAGTACATACTATATAATTATTTTATTTAAAGTTCAAGAACAGGCAAAACTAACTGATGGTGGAAACCAGAATACTAATTAGGAGAAGGAGCTTATTGACTGGGAACAGGCATGAGGGAACCCTGTAGAGTGCTGGAAATACTCAAAATCTTGATCTAAATGGAGGTTACATGAATGTGTATATAAAACTTCATTGAGCTGGACTGAAATTTAGTACACTTAAGTTTTGCAAACAGTTTGCTGTACCTCAATGTTTTAAAAAATGTTTAAAAAGCAGATACCAGACCCTGTGCTTTACCAAAATAAAGGTATAAACCAAAACTAGGAAAGCAAGGGATCCAGGCAATAGGAGATCCCACAGAGGACGTGATGAAAGAAATTCCTGCAAAGACGGTGAGTCCCAGAATGGCAGCTGCAAAGCAGGCTAGTGAGCAGTCAGTAGTGATTGGAGCTGGAGACAGAGGGACCAAAGAAAGGAAGCATCTAGAAAATAAAAAGAAACTATTAGATTATCTTAGTGTTCAACTCTATTCAAGGGAATGTTACTCTTCTGTCAGAGAATCTGGAAGGGAATTAATGATAAACACGTGAAAAACTAAGCAATAACAAAAGACGAGACTATTATTAATGAAAAAAAGAAACCCACAAAAATGTACATAAGCATAGTACTACATGAGTCAGCTATAAATTTAGCCAAAATATTGTTATACAATTATATTGGGAGCATGAGAGGAAGGAAAATAGGGGAGGAGGGAAGAAGTGCAGCAAAGGGTATGATAAGAAAACTGGATTGTTGTCAGCCCTAGAAGAAAGTCAGAAGAGAGTGCCCATACTTAAAAAAGAAATGGAATAATTGTACATGCATATTATTTAGAAACATGAAAGCAAAGAAAATAAACAACTGAAAGCATTTGACTCAGGGTGGAGTGGGATGGACAGAGGACTACTATTTTTATGTGTTGTATTATTGACTTCTAAAGTTACATACATAAAGTATTTCAGCACCATGCTGAAACAATTAAAAAACATTTTAGAAAACTCTAAGAAATATAAAATAAAATACAATAACTCATTTCAAAGCATATTTTGATTCCAATTAATTAAAAAAACACATTATAGCACCTAGAAAGTTGCATGGATTTATAAGGTGAGAGACTGTAAAATCACACTGTAATTATTTTAGAGATCCAAAAGCCGAGATGTCAAACTCAGTCAACCACAGGTGTTTATTTCAAAGGAAATAGAGTCATGACTAACAGTGTAAGCTCTATCAGCTATCAGCTCCATCACAACTAGTAACATGATAATATTGTACCAGAGTTTAAATCTTTTGGATATAATCACGTTTTGTTATTATGCTAAATCCTAATTGTGCTTTAAAGAAATTAGTTTTTACTAAAGGGAACGTTTTATTTTTTATTTTATTTTATTTTGAGTTGGAGTCTCACTCTGTCACCCAGACTGGAGTGCAGTGGTTGATCCCGGCCACCGCAGCCTTGACCTGCTGGGCTCTGGCGATCCTTCTGCCTTGGCCTTTCAAGCAGCTGGAACTACCGGCGCGCGCTACCACGCCTGGTTAATTTTTTGAAATATTGTAGAGATGAGGTCTCGCCAAGTTGCCCAGGCGGGTCTCGAACCCATGGGCTCAGGCAATTCACTCACCTCAGACTCCCAAGGTGCGGGATTACAGGCTGAGCCACCAAGCCCGGCTAAAGGGAGCCTTTTAAAGCAAGGCAACTGGTAGCTAAAATGAACCACACCTACAGTTCTGGAGGACTGTCAGAGCCACCAGTGTGGAAAAAAATTGATTCTGGGTTAGTTAAAATGCTAAGAGTAGTGAGTAACCAAAAAACTCAACTCAAACTGGCTTAGACAGCAAAGGGAATTAATTCACTCATCTACGCTGCTCAGAGGTAAACAGACATGAAACTGTACAAGTGGTGTCACCAAATATCCAATTCCCTTGTTTTCTGCTTCACATGCCACTAGGCCAGCTTCTTCCCGAAACTGGCACCTCTCTTCCTTTTACAATGACTGCTACTCTCTGCTGGGGCTACTTCTTTCTTGTGCCAGTTCAATGGGAAAGAATGATTCTCTTTGATAATTTCCTGCAAAAGTCTCAGTATTTTCTTGGATTGGCTGGCCTTAGATCAGATGCATACCCATGAACCAAGCATTGACCAGGAGATGAAATGTGCTGAAGTCCTGACTGGGAATAACCTTTCTAGAACTACGCTTATGTTTAAATGGAAAACTAGAGTTGCCGGGAGAGGGGGAGGGAAGACTATGGGAAACAACCAGAAATGTCTCCAAAGGTACTTTTTAAAGGAAGGAAGCTCAGAATCTGTTGGCAACACTTCCTTCTGACTACAAATGGGCAGTCTTAAGATTGTCATCCAGTCCAGCATATTGCTACCTCAAAACTCTAATTCTTTAAATTCTTGTTGAGCCTTGAAGAGAGTGAGAAAGTCAAGAAGACCAAGATATTTGGAAGAGCAAATGGGGACTTTTTCCTGAGAAGCTGTATGTAGGGACTAGCATGTCTTTTTTTTACTCGAACAAAAATTAGAATAATATAATACTATGGTGAAACAAGGAATTTAGATTTTTTGACCACTGGAATGATCCTTTAGAGATCTCAGAATAATAGTAAATCGTTAGAAAGTTCCTAAATCAACTTATACCTGGGGGAAAACCATGACATTTCAAGCTGTAACTTAAAAGTAGTTCTGCTGCAATGGTAAATGTTCAAATGTCAGAAGATGTAGAATTGGATTCTCTTAGTATTTCTGAGTTGAGTTATTTATATTTTTAAAGGGGAATGATAATGGCCCCTTTATATAGTAGTTGTGAGGATTAAAACAGATATTAGTGAAAGTGCTTGACAATATGACAAGATGTGAATAACTATTGAAGATTTTAAAAGCTGCCTGAATTCCTCTATTTTTAAGCACACACTCTTACACAATAGGAAGTCTGATAAATGCTACACTTAACTGTAAGTGTGAAGCACTTAAAATGTAAAATTGTGTGAATGAAATGTTACATTACCTTTGATTTCTTTTGTCACGCCTGAGGCAGGCCTGCTTGTGTGGATACTCACACTCTGTTTCAAGGGAGGGGTACACTGCACCTATCCGAGGTCATTGGAATTGCAACCCTGGTTCTGAAGATGTGATAAATCACATCTTCAATGCCAGTCTTGCAAACTTTTCATGAGTAATGAAAAATTTCACATAGAGCAAAAACAAAAACAAAAACAAAAAATGCAGAAAGATTCCCAATTTCAACAAATGCAAAAAAAAATACTATTCTCACATGCATGCCTTTAAGTAAGATGAGAGGTCATTTTAAGGTGTCTGAATTTTGTCATTTTTGTTCTGTTTGCATTTCCTTGGTTAATATACTTGTTGTAAATACTGAGGCCGAATATTTGGTGAGCACCCTTGTTCAGGCTGAATTATTGCCACAGTACTTAATATGCTCTACTATTAAACAGATTATTTACATTCATCACGTGACCTCTTAGTTCATGGACATTAAGATTGCTAAACAATCTCAAATATGGGAGTAATAATGAACATTACTGGCCAGGTGTGGTGGCTCATGCCTGTAATCTCAGAACTTTGGGAGGCCTAAATGGGAGGTTTGCTTGAGACTAGAAGTTTGAGACCAGCCTAGGCAGATGGTGAGACCTCATCTCTACAAAAAAATAAACAAACTTAGTGGGGTGTGGTTTTGCATGCCTGTGGTCCCATCTCTTCAGGAGGCTGAGGAGGGAGAATCTCTTGAACCCAAGAGGTTGAGGATGCAGTGAGCTGTGATTGTGCCATGCATGCCAGCCTAGGGAAAAGAGTGAGAACTTGACTCAAAATAATAATAATAATAAACAATACTGTTCTGTGGGTATGAATTGTGTTTATCACAAGTTAACGCTTGTGATATTTTAGACTAAATAGACCATTGGACATTTAGGTTTTAGACTGTTTTCAAAGTAGAGAAAAAAAATGCAATTTCATTTTGCCCAATATCTCATTGTGTCTCATTTGCTCTTAAATGGGCAAACATTTAGCAACTGTTTTTCAAAATATTCTTTAGATTAGTGGGTGTTCTAAAGCAATTTTAAAATATTTTTCTACCTGTTATAAATATTTAGAATAAAATATTTATTAATTCTTGTGTTTGTATTAATGTGGTAGAACTAATTACAAATCAAATTCAAGATGTACTTTTAGGTACTTTAGTGGCATAGAAAATTTGATCCCTCCCCCAACACTCAATTCTTTGAAGTTCTTATCAGAAAAATGACAGACATTATAAAGTATCACATGGACAAAGTTTGTAAGGACATACTCACTAATGGCCTCATAATAATAATAATTAATTACTAGGGAGTAGGCCCTATGCTAAGCAAATAGAATTTATTTCCTCTTCAAAAATAAGTAACATAAACAGTATATTATCCCCATGTTACCAGAAGAGGACACTGAAGAAATACAGAGAGGTTAATTAACTTAACTAACATCCCGGTCCATGACTAGTAAGTGGTGAGACTTAGATTTGAAAGTAGGCAGTCTGATGTCAAAGCTCATACTTACAGCTACTCTACACTAAAGCTAAGGTTTCCAATACCTTAGGGGTTTTATTCTAGGTTTTCATCTTTTTTTTTTTTACTTTACTTGAAGAGTGTTTCTTTTAAAACATACCAGTTTTTAGCTTCTACACTGTTGGTGGGAATACAAATGAGTTCAACCTCTATGGAAAACAGTGTGACAATTCCTTAAGGAACTAAAAATTGACCTTCCATAGGACCCAGCAATCCCTCTTCTGGGAATATACCCGGAGGAACTTAAATCACTCTACAAAAAAGATACCTGTACATGCATGTTTATTGTAGCACTATTTACAATCACAAAAACATGGAACCAACTGTGCTGCCCATTGAACCTGGACTGGATAAAAAATAATGTGGTACATATACATGGATGGAATATTATGCAGCCATAAAGAAGAACAAAATTATGAACTTCGCAACAACTTGGGTGGGATTCGAGTCTACAACACTCAGTGATTTATCACAGAAACAAAGAACTGTATCACATGTTCTCACTTATAAGTGGGCCCTGAACATTTACCATAAAACTATAAGAAAGAGATTGGCAGTAGTGAGAAACTGCCAGGGTAGGGACTACATAACATCAATAAGGGTACCTGATCTCAAGCCAGGTGAAGTGGGGACCAAAGGGAGGCCCAAACTTTACCTGTACGATGACCATTGTATACCTAATCCTGAATTATATCCCACATCTTAAAAAAATATATATCAGTTTTCAATTTTTTAAATACTTTTCATTTTACATCAAAAAGTAGAAAAAAAAAAAGAAAAGGGTGATAAATCAATTTCTGGTGTTAGCATATTTCTTTTTTTTTCTACAAAAGGAAAACAGAATACAACAGTGTTTTGGACTATGGTATAGGAAAGTATATGTGTTTATATAAATCTTGATAATATCATTTAAATCTCTTTGGATTCAGCTCTGGAAAAGAACAAATACCTAATGACAATGAACAATAAAAGTTCGATGGTAGGTTTAAGAAAATCTTAAGTTGAATTTATAGTTCTGTGTTTCAGATCTTTAGAGAAAAAATCTTCCAGATTAGAATGATGAATGAATCTTTTCAGTGCCCAGCTTTCTCTTTGTTTGGCCTATATAACAGACTCTTTATTAGAACAATATTGCTAGTCAAAGATATAAAACAGAAAACTACTAGTTGGTGATATTTTTATCAAATTCTATTCATTGCAGATATTTAGAAGATTTTTGTTAGCTGAGACTTTCAGAAAATGCTGAGAACTGCTGCTATATGATTATGAAATTTATTCATAACTTTCCTGTCTCTAATTTTTTCTCAATATTTCAAAATAAATATTTAGCAGTTGTCAATTTTTAAATGCAAGAGAAGTTTAATCATGGTTTTATTCTCATAATGTCCACATTATTGAAAAATAAGCCAAAAGACAGAGAGAAAATGCAAATAGATATGTTTATTTAAAAAGGAGAGGTCCTTGACTCAGACTTTTGATTTTGATAGTTCTTATGTTATAGAATTCATTTTAACACTATATAGGTTTGAGTTATGTAAAAATTAAGGCAACAAAGATATTTCTTTCATGCTTTGACTTGGGATAACAATGCTACCTCACCACATAATGTGTGTTAACTAGAAAATATATTTTTAAAAATATAAAGCATTGAGACAGAACATGGTAAATAAAAGTACTATGTCTTTGTAAAGCTAGGCCATTTTGAGAAATTATGTAAATTTAGTGGCAGCAAAATGTTCACCAAGTAGTCACAGGTTTAATCATTTTAGTGAAGAAAAAAAAAAACAAAACTATTTCCATTTGTGATGTTTGGGAAATAAACATGCTGATTACTCTTCCACAACTTTAATGTCTATGCAATAGGACACTTTTTAGGATTGGGACCCTATGAAGTACTGAAAAAAGCATTCACTTCTCTCACACTTGAGGTCACAAATTTTTGCAAGTCAAAAATGTTGGGCATGCCAAAAACATCATGCTGCACACTACCAAATAAAAGAACACTGTTATTCTTACAAGGAAAGGTTTGACAAGACAGGAAATAGGCAGGGTCAGAGAAGTTTACTTAATACCAAGACTTATTTAACCATCGTGAAGCCAAAATACAATGACAGTTTAAAAAAATAAACAAATAGCCATTACACAAAACAAAACCCCAGGATACACGGTCTCTACTGGAACTGATGATTAGATTTTTAGCAAATACAGGAAGTGGATAACCCCAGAGAACCCTCAAAACATTTCTAGGGGTCGTCTCCATTTACTTTTGTCACATGCATTTTAGTGAGATAACAAGGATTACAACAGTTTTAATTTATGGGTAGAAATTTGAACAAAGAAGAATTGATCTTAAAATGCTGCAAATAACTTCATTAAAGGGCAATCATCTTAAAAGTCACATTCTCCTAAAAATGGGGAGGGAGGAGGAAGAAAAAAGAAAATGGAAGATAGGAAAAATCTAGCTGTTCATTACAATTTTCCATTTTTGTTTAAACACAGCAGGAGGCAAAGCTGTTGGCTTCTCTTCATGCTTACAAATGCCAGGAGGGATTATACAAACACTGCAGCCACCCAAATCTTTTTTAAAGTTAAAATCATTGTTCTCATCTAATGACTTTTGCCTGCTTTCACTCAAATATTGCTGCATCTTGTTTTCTGCCAGTTTGGACCCACTGAGAGTCGTCAACTCATAATTGCAGATAAACCATTAAAAAAAAAAAAAAAAAAAAAAAAATCTTTTACAAAAAAGCAAACATCAAGTGACATCTAGTGGATGTCTGGATATTAATTCCTAGACCTCTAGATAGCAGTATTTTCAACAACATATTGTCTTAATCTTGCTTATAATTTTTGTTTCTCACATAGAGCCTCTGTCTTTTTTTGAGATAGAAGAAACATATGACAAAGATAAGAAACTTGTCATTTCATTTCTCAAAGAAAAACTTCTCTTAGAATGTAAATAACAATTCTCAAGACAGCATTCTGGAAATAACTCAGCTGTAACTCATGCTATATGCATGCAAACAAAGGTCACAGTCTATCAATATTAGACTCATTTGAACAATATCAGCTGTGTAGACAGGTCTTAAGAGAAGATGACATTTCACATCCCAAATACCTCTGCTGTTATAAACATAAAGAGCATTATTATATTTGACAAATCTCTGTTCAGTTCCACTATTCTTTCTGTTTTTCTTTTTTCCCCTGGAGAATGTTATGGGAGAATTTTGCAACCAACTAGGTTCACTTTAACTTTTGGTAATTTTTGCTGGTTTCACCACGAATTATTAAAGAACAGGGACTTAACCAGTTGCTACACGGAATAAAAAATTTAATTGGGACTGGAATTGCCTAACAACTCCTCTCCTTCAGTGATTTCATGTTTCTGAAAGACGTCCTAGAGAATAAATGCCTTGCATTGATGTCTAGAAACTGCATTTGTGAAAGAGACAGAAAAGGAAATTATTGACTGAGAAATTGAAAGATGGTATTTAAATTTAGTATTTTCTTTCCTTTCAAGGAAAGGAAACTTGGAATATGCAACTGTAACCCAAATGCCAGCTGTCTGGCTGTCCCCAAGTCTTCCAGTCTTTCAGAGTCACTCTTGATTTTAATAATAAAACACACACACACACACACACACACACACACACACACAGTCCTGTATAAAACTCTCATCTGACTTCTTGTAGAAAAGCCAGCATCCCCTCCTCCCCACCACAATCATTTCAAGGATTCTCAGGAGCTCTGCTCATTCTTGGTCTCAGCTCTACATCAGGCTTCCTATTCCTTCTTTTCCTTCACCCACTCTGGCCCCAATGCAAACTCTTGCTTTTAGTTCCCCTCCAAAGTGCTGCTGACACTGAAGGAGTCAACTTTACTGATGTTTGGGCGATAACAGCATAGATGGCTCAGTAAACAGATTAAGTGAAGTCTGTGAAGTAATACGATGTCTGGGACTGGTTTCAAAATAATTCATTTGGAGTCGGGAGTGGGAAAGCAGGTCAGGACACAGAAGAAACAAAATCAGCTATTAGATTGTAATTGTTGAAGCTGGGTGATGAGGTTCATGATACCACTCATTCTGCTTTTGTGTATGCTTAGAATTGCCATAATAAAAATCTGAAAGGAAAAGTTCCTTGGCAATCCCTGACGCCGGAAATTTCTTACTAGTTCTTTATCTGATTAGCCTCCTACGACATTTTAGGATTCCACCTCCACAACTTCTGCGTTCCTTGCTTTTCCCCATCTCTCCAAGACCTCATCCGCTGGGATCCTACGCTAATACTTGAGAATACGCTAATATTCTGATGGGTATTCTAATACCCATCAGAATAGCTTGTTAATTCCCTAAAAATAAAGAGACCAGTTTTCATCCTAGGAGGAAATTCTTACAGATTGACAAAATACCTTGTTCAGACAAAAGTAACACAACTAGTCCAGCACCTGGTGTATATGGCATTGAAAAATGTCAGCTATCTCCCTCCTCCTACTTATATTCTAATTTAAATTCTGTGGCAATTGATTCCAAAATTGTCAGAACAGATAATTATACCAGGACAAAGCAGTTTAAAAGAAGATATTCTAGGCCAGGCTGGGTGGCTCAGCCTGTAATTCCAGCACTTTGGGAGGCCGAGGCAAGTGGATGGCCTGAGCCCGCGGATTCAAGACCAGACAGGGCAACTTGGTGAGACATCGTCTCTACAATAAAAATAAAAAACTGGGAATGGAATCATGCCTGTAGTTCCTGCTACTTGGAAGGCTGAGGCGGAAGAATCGCTGGAGCCCAGCAAGTCGACGCTGGGGTGGCCATGAGTGTGCCACTGCACTCTAGCCTCGGCGACAGAGTGAGACTCCAACTCAAAAAAAAAAAAAAAAGATATTCTATACCTACAAAGCACAAGCAAAAGGTGGCAAGCAGGGGATGATTTTGCCTTCCAAACAAGAGATGTTCAATGTGGAGATTGTTATACACAAATGAAACTGGCTATGCGGCTATCCCAGCCCCGGCTCATCAGGGGTCACCTGGAAGCCTGAGGAATCTGAACTGCAGTGAGAAGGGAGAGGGCTGTGCAAAGCATGGAGTCCAGCCCTGTGAACTGGCCTCTCTCCTATCTTCTTCAGCATCAACTGGCAACCGCGCCTTTAACTTGGGTTTGTCTACTTTGGCCTAGAAAATGCAGGCTTTGCTTAGTGCAGCCCTGAAGTCAGCTGAGGCTAATGTTCCAACCCTACAAAAGGTGTGCTTATGGAGAGAGGAAGTGAAGTTTTGTTAAGGAACAGATTTTTTTTGTTTCAAAATATGTGTGGGGAAATATTAAGAGAAGCCATCCTGGATAATTATGCTAGGAGAGAAATTCAGAGACTAGGGGGTGGGGTTGAGAAGTAGCTGTGGTTTCTGCAGCCTCCTGCCTAACACCTCTGAGTAAGGGACTAGGAAAAGTGGACGTGTTACCATTGGCATGTGCCATTGTCCCCAAACACATGTGAGACAATGTCAGCACTTACTTCTGGCTCTAAATTGAAAAAACACTTCCTCTCTTTCTGCCAGCACCATTTTCCCTCCCACTCACCCCTGGAGTCTGACACAGTTTCCATTCCAAGGAGACCGGGTAATGATTCCAAGGAGACTGGGTAACATATTCCAGCGAAAGAGCTGGCGGACAGCGTGAGATGGGCACAAGGATCAGTTTAGACTGAAACGAATTAGGAACGTTTTTAACTTACCCTTTGAAGTTTTTATTGCCTTATCATCAAATGACTTCTCTTCTTTGGCTGTATACTGATTTTTCTGACTATGAAAACGTGTTTCATCTCTTCAACGATAATCAAACACAGTTTTGGTCAATGGGCACCTTCTTTTTTTCTGAACTGTATTATTCTGCTATTACAGAATTATCCTACACTCCCCGTCTGACAGGACCTTCGTACAGCATTTGTCTTTTTCTCATATGATTTTCCCTATCATCCTCATTCCAAACGTTTCCATTTCAAACACGTAGCTGCAGGGCACTATATCATCATTTGCCTTTGCTCTCATCAAAGTATGTTTTATGAGAGTTTCCTGTCATTTGTCCTGATCTATGCTACTATTTGTCAAAGCATCACCTCTGAAATTGCCTGCTTCTCCAAGATGCCAGGGGAAAAAAATAGTTCTTGTCAACTAAAAGTTAAGCCATTATAAATCCCACAGGGGTTTCAAAATGGGGCACACTTGGGATTTCATTTTCTTCTAAGTATCATGCCCTTTCTAATAGTCAAAGTGGATAGACCTGTGGAAGAGTATTTTGCCATATTTCCCCTCTAACTCCTGCCACATTACAAAATAGTCATAAAGAGTTACTTTCCTATGTATTTGTACCATGTGTGTGATTCGAAGGTCAACCTCTTATTTGGTTCAGTGTTTAGATCTCGTGGAAAGTGGTTTAACATCTTTCACGGGTGGAAAAGAGGTCTCAGACCCAGACCAGGAACCCTGGAGTCTAGTCCTACAACTACTGTGATTGGTTGGTTGGTGTCCTGACATCAAGTATGTCTTAGCCTCCCTTTGTATCAGGTCTTTCCCTTGTAATCTAACAAAGTCTTAAGTCATTCTGGGAAGATTCCTTCACAACTCCAGTTTTGTAGTTTTGCTGTGTTGTTTCCATCAATTTTTCTTTTGCCATTCTCTGTGCTCATCACCTGGCTTCTTAACCTCATTGTCAGACATTCAATTAATATCGATATTCCTGAAGCTCAGCTCTAGTGATATTACTCCTTGCTAAAGCTCTTCTGTGGCTGGCCATTGCCTCCCTGTCATTTAGGACCCTCCAGATTAGACCTGCCACCTATATTCCAGAAAAATTACCAGCATTATCTACATGTTCTTACATTCCAGTCTATTTGCACTTTGGTTTTGCCATATGTCCCAAATGTGCCTTGTGCCTTTTTTATGTTTGTGTAGCACATCACATCCTGCACAATATCTATATTTGACAGAAATCTGTATCTGCCTCACTTTCCCTACTACATGGTAACCTTCCTGAGGATAATTGCTACCATTTGTTGACTAAGTATTCTTTTCCATGGACTGTGTTAGATCCTTTATATCCATCATCTCTAAATCTTCTAATAATGTAAGGTGGATATTATTTTCTTTATTTTTTCAGATGGACAGAGACTCAAAAGAGGTTAAACAATGTCTTCAAGGTCACATGACTAGCATATGACAGCTCATGTTTTGATTGTTTCACTTAAATCATCTGAAAAACACTAAATTAGATAAATGATAATCCTGGCACTTGCCTGGCACGTACATGCTAGGCAAATAAAAGCATGATGGAATGAAATGATAGTAATTTTCTTAAATACAGCCCTTTCCCTTTAGATAACTGCCACCAGGTGGCAGTAGTTTGCCATGGCTGTACAGTCTGGTCTTAAGATTCATGAAAGGGAATAGGAGAACTTGAAGGGATCCCAGAAATTATCTGACCAACAATCCTTATTTTATGATAAAAATTTGCAGACCTGGAAGTTTATTTTATTTATTCAAGACATTTTAGTTAGTAAAAGAACAGAACTTAAGCTCAGATGTAAAACTCCCAAAGTTACTGCTTTTTCATATTACCAACCTGCATATTTTTCTTCAAAATTAATAATTTAGTTTCAATTTCCCCACATGTTTTCAATATTAAAAAGATACATTAAAGTAGTAAATGCAGCCGGGCTCAGTGGCTCAGCCTGTAATCCTGCGCTTTGGAAGGCCGAGGTGAGTGGATTGCCTGGGCCCATGGGTTTGAGACCCGCCTGGGCAACTAGGCGAGACCTCAGCTCTACAATAAAATCAAAAAATCACCCGGGCGTGGTAGCGCGTGCCTGTAGTCCCAGCTACTTGGAAGGCTGAGGCAGAAGGATCGCCGGAGCCCAGCAGGTCGAGGCTGCAGTGACCGGGAGTGGCCACTGCACTACAGTCTGGGCGACAGAGTGAGACACCAACTCAAAAAAAAAAAAAAAAAAAAAGTAGTAAATTCAATCAAAATTTAACAAAGCTATTTTATAACATTTTAATATTTTTTCTTAATCAAATAATGTGGTTTTCATGTTTAAAAATGTTAAAATATAGATAATACAAAAAGGAAAAATTACCAGGATTCCCACAGCCAAAAGTAGTCATTATTTTGGCATACATTATCCTAAAGACTTACTTATCTTTAAAGCCCATTTTAAAAAATTAGGATCCAACCAAGATATAAATTCATAATTTAGATCGATAATCTTAACTTTTCTCTATAGTGTTACTTTCATAACACTTTAGAGATATCCTGGATCTTTTAAAATCTCAACTTAGCTGTGCTTAGTTGTTAATAAGAAAACAGTTTCTTAATATACTTTTTTTCACTATATACTTTAAATGTTTCTTAAAATTTTATTATAACTTCAGGGAGTACATGTGCAAGTTTGTTATACAGGTAAATTGCGTGGGAGGTTTGGGCTTCATGTGTACCCACCAACCAAATATTGAACATCATACCCAATGGGTGATTTTTCAACACTCACTCCCCCCCCAACTCCACTTTGGAGTCCCTAGTGTCTATTATTGTCATCTTTATCATCATAAATTTCTTGAGATAATTCTCCTATTAAAAATTTCTGTTTCATTTTTTCTAATTTTTTTCTCTTTTCAGTAAGGAAAAGAGCAATATCAAAACATGGCTTGAATAATCCATCTCCAAATGGAGAACCATATTTTCCCTTTTAAGAAATTACTTCTCCCACCTCGCCTCTCTCCCTCTCTTCTAAGGATGATGATTTAATGCTATAGAGTATTTCTCAGCTAAAAGGATCAGGTCAATTGCTATATATATTCACATTAATGAATAGAAAGTGATTTTAAATGCCTAAGAATTATACTATTATCTTTACTAGAATATTCACATGCCACCTAGTGGGGTTCCACATGTAAAGTTTTCTCTGTATCTAGAGATGCTCTCTGAATCTGTATTACCACTAATATAATCATTTCTTGGTCTTAATAGGGGATTGGAATCTTAAATTCCAGGAGCCCTCCTCAACCCCTGTGGACATCAACATCCATGGATGCTCAAGTCCCATATATAAAATGGTGTCATATTTGCATAAAAGCTATGACTTCCTCCTGTATACTTTATTCATCTCTAGATTACTTATAATACCTAATGCAATGTAAATACTATGCAAATAGTCATTATACCGTATTGGTTAAGGAATGAAAAGAAAAAAAGGTTGTGCATCTTCAGTACAGATATAACTACATCTTTTTTTTTTTTTAAGTGACTTTAGGGGGCACCAATTAATTTTGGTTACATGGATGCTTTATACCGTGACAAAGAAATCTGGGCTTTAAGTTGTACCTGATAAATACAGAAGAGTTTTTCTTAGGTTTTCTTCCAAACTTTTATGGTTTCAGGTCTGACATCTAAGTCTTTACTCCATCTTGAGTTAATTTTTGTATATGGTGAGAGATGGGGATTCAGTTTCATTTTTCTGCATGTATCCAATTTTCCCAGCACCCATTTGATTTTTCATCCGTCTTCCCCTTCTGAGTCTCCAGTGTCCATTATGCCATTCTATATGTCTTTGCAACTCCTGAGTTTAGCTCTCACTTACAAGTGAGAACATGAAAAGTTTGGTTTTCTCTTCCTGCTTTACTTCACTTAAGATGATGGTTTCCAGTCCCATTCAGGTTGCTGCAAAAGACAATTTCATTTCTCTTTATGGCTGAACAGTATTCCATAGTATATATGTTTACAACATTTTCATCATCCACTGGTCAGTTGACGGGCATTTAGGTTGATTCCACATCTTTGGAATTATGGATTATGTTATGATGAACATGAGTGCAAGTGTCTTTTTTGTATAATGACCTCTGTTCTTTTGGGTAGATACCAAGTAGTAGGATTGTTAGATTAAATAATAGACTACTTTTAGTTCTTTGAGAAATCTCCATACTGATTTCCATAGAGGTGATACTAGTTTACACTCCCACCAACACTGTATAAGCGTTCCCTTTTCACCACATCTGTGCCAACATCTACTGTGTCTTGATTTTTAAATAATGGCCATTCTGACTGGTGTGAGGTGGCATCTCATTGGGGTTTTAATTTGCATTTTCCTGATGGTAAGTAATGCTGAGCATTTTTTTATGTTGGCTGGCCGTTTGTATATCTTCTTTTGAGAGATGTCTGTTCATGTCATTCAACCACTTCTTAACAGTTACTTGCTTTTTTCTTGCTGATTTGAATTCTTTGTAGATTTTGGTTAATAGTCCTTTGACAAATGTAGTTTGCAAATATCTTCTCCCATTCTGTAGGATACCTGTTTACTATTGATTATTTCTTTTGCTATGCAGAAATTTAGTTTAATCAAGTCCCACTTATTTATTTTTCTTTTTGTCGCATTTGTTTTGAGAGTCTTAGCCATACTGGATTGGAGAAGAGGGAAACATGGTCATAGATATAGAGACACAGGGAGGGTGCCTAGTTTCAAATCTTAATACAAAGCTATAGTAATCAAGACAATGTGATATTGGCATACATAAAGACATATAGATCAATGGAATAGACTTGAGAACCTATAAATAAGCCCTTGCACTTATAGTCAATTGATTTTCAACAGGGATGCCAAGACAATTGGATAGGGGAAAGAATAGTCTTTTCGACAAATGGTACTGGAATAACTGAATATCCACATGCAAAGGATGAACTTAGACCTCTGCCTCACACCATATGCCTAAGTGAAGTCAAAATGGATCAAAGTACTGAATATAAAAGCTAAAACTGTAAAACTCTTAGAAGAAAATTAGGTATAAATCTTTACGATCTTGGATTAGGCAATGGTTTCTTATAAACAACATTAAAAGCACAAGCAACAAAATTAAAAATAGATTAAAAAAATTGGACCTTATCAAGTGCTATAATCTCAGCACTTTGGTAGGCCAAGATGAGCAGATTGCCTGAGCCCACGGGTCCGAGAATAGCCTGGGCAACTCGGAGAGACCTCAACTCTACAATAAATCAAAAATTAGCCAGGCATCGAAGCGTGAACCTATAGTTCCAGCTACTTGGAAGGCTGAGGCGGAAGGATCCCCGGAGCCCAGCAGGTCGATGCTGGGGTGGCCATGAGCATGCTACTGCATTTCAGCCTAGGCGACGGAGTGAGACCACAACTTGGAAAAGAAAGAAAAAATGTGTGCTTAACACCATTAAGAAAGTGAAAGGACACCCATATAATAAATAAAAATATTTGCAAATCATTTACCTAACCTTGGACCTGAATCCAGAATAAAAACCCTTACAATTCAAAAATAAAAAGCATAAAAAATTAGTTCAAAATGGATCACAGACCTAAATATAAAACAAAAAACTATAAAAACTCCTAGAAGATAACATAGGAGAAAATGTAAATGTAAGTGACCTAGTGAAAGGAGTCGGTCTGAAAAGACTGCATTTTAACTATATAACATTCTGGAGAGTCAAAACTGTGGAAAAACTGTGGAGACAGTAAAAAGATCAATAGTTGCCAGTTTGCCAGGGAAGGGCTGAGACAGGTGGGTAGGAAGAGATGAACAGTATTATTTTAGGGCAGTGAAATACTATGCATGACACAATAAAGAGGGATACATGTCATTAGAAATTTGCCCAAAGCTATAGATTGTACACCAAAAGTGAATCCTAATGTAAATACGGACTTCGGGTGAAAATGATGTCACTATAGGTTCATCAGTTGTAACAGATACACCACTCTGTGGTGGAGGGCATTCATAATGGAGGAGACTGCATGTGTGGGGGGTAGGATATGGGATATCTCTATACCTTCTTCTCAGTTTTGCTTTGAACCTAAAACTGGTGTAAAAAGAATCTTCTTCTTTAAGTTGAATTAAGAATAGGCCACTATAACTAATTTGAGCAGACATGTTAAAACCCTATAATGAAACAAGTGAGGAAAAGAAAGAGAAGCTGGGAATTTTCCAGAACTGATAAAAAGAAACCAATACACAGAGTAAGAGCCTCAATGAATTCCCAAAAGATAAATAGTAATCTAGACCTTCATAGTGCAACTGCACAAACCCAAAGACATATTCATGGAAAATATGCACAAAAACGAAGATATATACATATAAAAACCAACCAGGGGGAAAAAGGTAGGTAACCTCCCAGGGATTTCTTGACAACTGACTCTTGAAATTGGTATAAAGCAAGCCAGGAACTGTGGAAGAGATGGAGAGAGAATGGGAGAAAGAGAGGGAGAAAGAATAAATGAATGAATACTTCTCAAGGCACTTTATGAAAGTAGGGCAACTTTGCTACCAAAGGTTGAGTGTGAGAATCAAAAAAGTATAGGCCAGTCTCTTCCCATGGATGTAGATAAAAAACACTAAGCAAAATATTAACAAGCCAAATTCAGTAATAAAAACAGTAATACATAATGATCCAGTTGGGTTTATACCAGGCATGCAAGGTTGTGGTGCACTAATACAATGGTATACTCTGAGGTAATAAAATAACCACAGCTACATGAAACATGGGTAAAAATCTGTTGGCCCAAGAAAGCAAGACCAAAGTATTCATATAATGATTCCATTTATATAAAGTTCAAAACGAGGCAAAATGAAACTTCGGCTTACGTAGGTAGTAAAGGAAATGATTCAGTATCAAAAGAATGGTTACCTCTAAAAGTGGAGTCTGATTGAGAAGATATATTGAGATATATTCCTGGCATACTGACAATATTCTGGTCACTTTGGTAATGGTTGTTTAGAGGTTCCTATTTTGTTGTTATTCACTAAAGGACATAACGTGGGTTTAATATACCCAAGGAGCAGCCATTTTAACGTCACCTAAATCTCATACTTTTCTAGCAGTTCACTTAACTTATCCTCTACCTTTTGAAGACACTGGAGATGCTGCAAAGGGCATAAGGGTCAGAGTTTTAAGTCGTTGCTATAATCTGAATGTGCCCAAAATCCATGTGTTAGAAACTGAATCCCCGGTGCAACAGCATTGGGGGGTGCCTAGGAGGAAGGCCTTCATGAATGGGTTAGTGCCTTATAAAAAAGCTTGTGGGTGTGTGCTTTCTCCTATGTGAGGACATAGCAATGAAGCACAGCAATAAGGCACCATCTTGGAACCAGGAACCAAACCTGCCAGACCCTTGATCTTATTTGTTATAAAGTATCCAGTCTCAGGTATTGTTACAGTAGAACAGACAGTAATCATCATCAGCTGAAATGTACAGGCGATTAAACCTCTCTATTTCTGTCATCTATAAAATGGGTGTTTTGTCTACTCTCACAAATATAAGAAATGGGTTGCTTATGAATTGTTTCACATGGCAGACCTTCTGCAAATGGTAACTAACATTAACAGTGTAAACTAAGACCATATATTGTGGTAGCCATATATTCATTTGTTCTTACTCAACTGTTACTATGCACCGGTCAGCGTTCAGTTGTATAGAACAGAATCCATTCTGGCTAGTTTTACAGAAAAATATTTAAATTGTATTGACTACAGAAATAATTTATACCATAACGCTTTACAAATATGCCTGCATATGTAATTCAAACAATCTTCACATTTACCCTTCTGACATGTGTCCTCTATTCATTTTTTAAAATGCTACGTCCCACTGAGTTGACTTCATGACTCACTGACAGATTGCGACCCACAGATGGACAATTGCATTGCAGAGTATTAGATGGCCTAGAGAATTACCAGATGAACCAAACTCTAGCGTGTGATCCCAGAAACTGGATGGCCACCAGAGCTGCCAGCTCCAGAAGCACTCCATCTGTGTGATTTCAGAATGATGCCTGGTGAGTCTCATGGCATCTGATGGCAAAACCTAAGTGACACCCAAATCCCTGGGACAAAAGAGTCTGAAAAATACAGTAAAGAAAGGAAATCACCCTAGCAGAAAGCTGCAATAGATGTTAATCAAGTTAATCCACAGAATTAGCCCTGTATCAGCATTGAAATGCTGCCCATAAATGTTTACTCAAGCTATGTCCTTGGGATGGAAAAACCTATCCAACTGCATGTTTTCTTGGATACATCCTATTATTGCTACTTCAGTGAAGGAAACTCATCAATTTGCCTGATGGGATAACAAACCCCCAAGTTATATTTCTTTTCACAAATGTACGTTTACCTATTCAACCAAGGACCAAAAAAGATTAATAAAAACTGAAGATTCCCTTCTTCTTATCTGCATAAAGAATCTTAAGATTCAAAAAAAATTTTTTAGGCCAGTGAAGAGAAGGGAAGAACAAGGAATAACCTCTTTTTTGTTTCTTTTAGTTCAGTCTATGCTATAATTTTTGTGAAATAATTATTGAATAAGAAGTATTGCTTACAATTAAAGCAATTTAAGCAAAATATATTACTGAAGTATCATTTATTGAATTAAATAATATAGATTTCTTTTTTGTCTGTAACTGATGGACATTTGATTTTAAAAAGACACTGTTTGCATTAGGTCACCACAAAGTAGATTTATGTACAGCCATCAATTGAATAAAAACACAAGAAAGTTTCTATGTGATCCCAACAAAGATACTCTTTCCTTAATCATAACAAATTAAATATTTTTAGAAGGCAAAACTATTAAGTTTACAAAACACAAAAACACTTTATTTTTAAGAAAAAGGTACAATTTCTCATTTTCTCTTCTTGGCATAAATTTTAATTCTTTCCAGTGGAACCAAAACCTCCTGCGCCCCTTTCAGTGTCATCTAAAACCTGAAAGATAGAAAGTCTCATGGTTAATTTTAAAGTTTTTCTCTCTAGCTTCTAATGTAAGATTTTTGTTCTTGCTATAGCATCCTCTCAAAAGGGAGATTACAAAAAGAAAATTACATTTTTAAAAAGCTCCATAAATTAGAATATTGGATAATTTTTAAAAATCCAAGGACATATTAGTTCACAGTATATTTAAATGATTTATTATTCAAAGTAAAGCTACTAACATCTACAAATAAACATTTCAAGAAATTCTAAAACTAAGATTTTAATTTTGCTTAAAATAAGTCTGTCGTATATACTGTTATTTAGTTACAAATAGCATATTAAATGCTCAAAATTATATTTTTTTCTTCACCTAAGATGCTATGTCATCATTCTCTCAGCTTTTATACTTACTTGAACTTCTTCTATTTCTGGATAAAAAATTCGTTCACAAATGAGCTGCGCAATTCGGTCACCTTTTTTGACTTCAAAGAAAAAACAAAACAGTCTATTACTGAATTTTTTTTTTTAATGGATTCTCTATATCCTGTCTTATTCAATGAGAATGAGGAGTCAATATAATTTACACATACGTAACTCATTAAAGTCACTACATTTATGTGAATGCTCATATTTAACCTACCTTCAAACTCTTCTTTGCCAAAATTAAACAGTACAACACCAACATTTCCTCTATAATCTTCATCTATGACACCAGCTGGAGGAAAAAAATATTTTGATTTATGCTATCAGAATACTAGGAGTGTAAGATTATCTCATTCTTAGGAAGCTGAGATATTTCTCTTTATCTCATCTATATTTTTATAACTCCCCAGTTTATTTTGAAAACAATTTTTTCTGACATATATCCATATGAATTTGAGATTACCTGAAGAACACATAAATTACCTATATATGTCTATAAATTTACTAAATCCTGGTGAAAGAAAACTTATTAACATGCAAATATTTAAGCATGCCAACATTTTCCAACTTTTAAAATTATTTTTCCCACTTAAGCCAATTTATATTTGACATTTGGGTTATTTGTGCTATAAAAACAGATATACTTCTTAACTGACCATAGATAAAGCAACATCCAAGAGCTCTTCTTTCTAAATTGAACAAAGTTTTTAGAAGCAAAGTGGTTCAAACAGGATCAAATGAGCTGATCTCATGAAATAAGGTAGACAAAAATCAAGACTTATTAAAGGTACTAAAGACTGATTCCACAAGTCATTCTCTCATCTATCTTTTAAATATACAAGTGTACACTATAGGTGTGTGAACCAAAACACTTCTAATCTAAACCGTGAGGGTCTATGCAGGGGGCTGTTGTCACAGTCCTGGGGCAAAAAGAGGTAGCACAAGCAGAGGGCACCTGTCCTTCACCAAGTTATGTACACAGACCTACTAAAGAGGTAGACTTGGTTACCTGCATCTTAATAGGTTTAGATGTTGACCTGGGCCTTCAAATGATGTTTTTTACTTCATTGAGTTTTATTTTATTGTTTTGTATGCTCCACTATTTTTGTAATTGGGGGCAACATTAGAGATTCAGCTAGTCTCAGAATGCTTACTACCCTAGTGGTCCCCAACCTTTTTGGCATCTGGGACTGGTTTGTGGAAGACAATTTTTCCACGGACGGGGGTAGAGTGAGGTAGGTAGTTTCAAGATTCAAGGGTACATGATTTATTGTACACTTTATTTCTATTATTATTACACTGCAATATATAATGAAATAATTATTCCACATGCCATTAAAAAAGGAGTGGACAGAAGTGGTAAATAAAATAATGGGCAGGCCACCACTGATGTTGCAGGAGGTGGGGCTCACCTACCACTCATTGCTCACTGCTTACCTCCTGGTGTGCCACTGAGTTCCTAACAGGCCTCAGATTGGTACCAATAGTGGCTTGGGGTTTGGGGACCTCGATATAACCCATAAATTGTCTGAATCAAAGACATTTATTAGTCTTCTGGCAAACACAGCTGATTTCAATCTATAGTTATTTTTTTAAGATAAGAAATTAATTAAACTGAAGAAAGCTGGGGTCTTGAACTATGGACTATGATTACACTTTAGCACAAATGCAGAGCCTCAGGGTGGGGTCTAGTTGCTGCTGGCTGAGTCTTCTTCAAGAATGTCCTGCAGCACCTGACACACTGTCTCATACTCAAAAGTATTCCAACAGGGATCATCAATTTAAAAAAAGAAATGCATCACAAATTTGTGTGTCATCCTTGCACAGGGGCTATGCTAATCTCTCTGTATCATTCCAATGTTAGTATCATGTGCTGCTGAAGCAAGCATGCTCTGAGATTTTTAGTCTTACAGCTAACAGTGAATCTTGCTCTGGTATTACATAAAGCCTCAAAACCACAAAATATCACTAAAATGCAAATGAAGTTAGAAAATGGGTCCTAATTTTCCATCTCGCAATCCTTATCAAATTGTGACCATTTCCTACTTTAAGCTGGTAGTGGCAATTACTGTCTGCTACCTACTGTCTACCCCTGCACACTTGCCAAAAAGACTAGGAGAAAATTATTGTTTCATTAAAGGATTTTCCTGGTAGCAGGTTCCCGCTAATACCCAGATTGGAATATGATTGAGTCAAATAAAAATGTCAAAAAACCTAAAGATCTGCAGTGAAATAAATCAACACTGACACTGTTATGCAACAGTCTTGCAAATATCAGAATATTTCCTTTTTATAATAAAAATGAAGCCGAACTTTTCATTTCATATTCTTCCTCTCCTTTTAATTTGAACTATCAACCTTTCTTAGCATGATTTCTCTCAGAAGACATTAGCACATAAGCTTGGTAACGAGTACATTTTTATATGTATAATTAGTACCTGTTTGAGATTATGCACACAGGGACAGATCTCTGCAGGAGACACATGAGTCAGGTCTCTGATCTGGCCCAGAGAGCTACACTAACCAGACTTCTAGCATTTATCTTTGGGCTGAGAATTTAAAACGTTTCCATAAACACAAGCACAGATAATATAGGTAGACAAGGCCTTTTCATTTTCTTTTTTTTATATCGATATATAATTCACATATCATACAATTTATCCATTTGAAGTATACAGTTCAGTGGCTTATTGTGTATTCAGAGTTGTGTAACCATCACCAGTCAATTTTAGTACATTTTCATTACCCCCTGCGCCTACTAGCCCTCATTCCCCATCTCCACCCCCATTTCCTGTTATACATGTTAATTATTTCCCCTCAATTTGTGAAAGGCTGGATAGGATTCATGTGAATTCAACTGAATGTAGCTCCATGTTACATCATCTCCTTATTCACACCCTACCCCCACCCTCAAAAAACCCAAACCCTTATGAGGGGGAAAAAAAAGGAAACAAAAATAATCAGGAACTTAGCTCAATGGGTACTAATGCTGTTTGCCCATACTCTGAAATACGGAAAGGCTAACTAAAAACAACATTTTTAAAAAAGGTAATCTATAAGTATACCCTTTCAGTTTTCACATAGGAAAAAAAAAAAGGCAAACCCTTAGTTCCACCATGGAGAAAATACTCAGAAAAACCAACATTTTAGATTTTTCCAGTGGATTATATGAGAAGTTTAAATGAACCCCTGTGCTTTATGAATGAATTACTAGTAACAAGTGAATCTGAATCGAAACACTTCTTAAAAGGTTCTCAATACAAGATCTTTATGAGTTTGAATTAAAGATAAATAAATATTTAACATTGAGGAGAAAGGTGAGTATAAGGGTGGGCTGAAAAAGCAGCAAAGGCAACTCATGTCATGTCTGGCCTAAAGGAAACAATTCTTTTCTAGTTCTCCAGTAACAACTTTGACCAATGCAAAGAATATTAAAACTCTGGTTTCTTTCCCCACTGCCAGCTGACCATTAATTTAGACCTTAATATTTATGAAAAAATCGGTATGAAGATGGGACCAGCTGTTTTCCACATTATCTATATGGAGAAATTTTGACTGCAGGAGCAGGAATGATTTAAACTAAATTTAATGAAGAAACCCCTTAGTATAGCATGTTGTTCCATGGTGGAACAAATGACTAGAGAAAGTTAAGGAATTTCCATATTGGGAGACTTTGAAGTACAGGCTAATAAATCATTTATGTCAAATGAGTTAGAGAAAGACAATGTGGATTGACTATTGAACGCTCATGTTTCTATTAGAAAATTTCAAAATTACCCAAATAATACAAATACATATAAAGTAAAAGCTAATAATATTCCTTTACCCTCCCTGAGAAAGACAATCTTACAATATACTTTACATATTACTTTACTTTTTTTTCTATTTAAAATATCAGACATCCTTTGAGATTAATATATGTAAATCAGTCATTCTTTGTAGACACAATATTTGGAAATACAGCACCATTATTTCTATGTAACTTACATGATATAAGACATTTAAGCTGCTTTCACATTTTGCTATAATAAAGAAAGCAGTCCTTTACAATTATCCTTGCACATTAGTACTTTTTATTCTCATCAAATAGGTTGCAGAAAGCATTTTCCTGGGTCAAAGTGTACGTATGTATATTTTAAAGGCTACTGCTAGATAATTTTCCAAAACAACAACAAAAAAAAGGTGCAGCCATCCAAACTTTCACCAGCAATATTTGAGGATACCTGTTCCCAAAATCCTTGCCAGTACTAGATGGCAGCAATCTTTTAAATTCTGGCTAATATGATGAGTAAAAAATGGCATCTCATTGCTTTATTTTGCATTTCCCTGATGACTAGCGAGGCTGGACTTTTTATTTTTCTTTTCAGTTGGGGTCTCACTCTGTAGCCCAGGATGAAGTACAATGGCACAATCATGACTCACTGCGGTCTCGACCTCCTGGGTTCAGGTAATGATTCTGCCTCAGCCTCCTGAGTAGCTGGGATTAGAGGTATGCACCACCACACCCAGCTAATTTTTTGTAGAGACAAGATCGCTATGTTGTCTAGGTTGGTTTTCAACTCTTGAGTTCAAGTGAGGCTCCTGTCTTGGTCTTCCAAAGTGCTGCGATTATAGGCATGAGCCACTGTACCCAGCAAGGCTAGACTTTTATCCTCTTACATGTTTGTGTTGGACATTTGCAAGTCCTCTCTGTATTTTATCATTATGATTTTTTTTTCTTATATGTTCTTTTTCATGAGTTGTAAATATTTGCTTTTTAAATTCATGGTGTCTTTTACCATATAAAAACACTCCCTTTTTGTAGAAGCCTCTGCTGTAGATCTATAAAGTAGTCCTATAGAGAGTAAGCAATGGTTGGGTGCCTTTGAATTCTGTAGAGCCAGGTGATATAAAGATTTTATGCCTGGGACACAAAAATATGAAAAGCCTTTTTAACTAACTGAAAGAAATTAAATTGTTTGAAGTCAATTAAAATGTATGATAAAAGAAAAGGCCCCAATATTTTTTTTAGCATAAATGCCAATGGTATAAAAAAATTCAATAATTCTAAATTCATTTACTACCCAATTGCCATTTGATCTTCAAGAAAAATCTAAGACTTATTCCTCCCTTGCCTAAGGGATCTAAGCATCAGGGATATTTCTCTTCATGAGAAAGCAGAAAGTATCTTGAAGTTATCACTGGAAAAATCATGCATTGGAACTGGCAGAGTGATTAACTGACTTCAGGCAAAAGTTCTACTGTGTCAAGAGTTTGGCATGTCATTTGTTGGAAACCTTTTTTAGTGAAAACTATCCACACCTACCAGATGTGAATTCTGAACGGAATCCTGCATACTCAACTTTTCCCTTTGACCCTTATTTACAGTCTGGATCTAACATCCCTCTTTAGAAATAAAATGAGTTGCCAACTATGATAAACTTGTGCCTAAGAGACATTTTTAAGACACTCTGCATCCATGAACACCCTACAATGTGATTTTATGAATAACACTATACTAATCACCAGGCAAACTAACTTTCCATTTCTTTTACATGAATTTTTTTTCCCAGAGGGTTGTTTTAAATAGAGCAAAAATTAGTAGCAAAGTGAAAAAAAAAAGTTTCCACATAAAAATACCTAGAAATCCCTTAGGGACAGAAATAATAACTTATAGAATCTAATATGTGCTAAGCACTGTATTAGATAGAAGTTTTACATACATTATCGTTTAATCCTCCCACGCCTCTGAGGCAGGCACACTAAATTTCCACTGTATAGATGAGGAAACAGATGTGAGTGAGAAGTTAAGAATCAGCTAGCTAGTTAGTGACACAGCTGGGACCTAAACCCAGTTGTTACTCCAAAGCTCCCATCCCTTTCACAATCTTTTGAAACTTCCTTAAGAATATATACAATCGTTCATATCCTTAAATGATGGTCCCAAGTGACCATACTTGACCTTATAAAAGCACTTTTGAACATAAAGCATAAGTGACTGGGTCCAAGAAATCTTCAACCTGAGTGGGCAGTTGATGTCAATTCCTGCTATGTAAAACCCTTTAGTCCCTAAGAATGAGCTATAGACTATTTGGGGGTGGGGGTGGGGGTGGGAGAATCCCATCTTACCCCACAGCACCACCTAGTGACACCATGGGGAGACACCAGCCCCTGGGATAGCCAGGCTTGGCCCTTGTGGTGGCATCCAACAGTAAGCTAATTCACAACAGTGTTAATTGAAGGGAATGGGGCATGGAAATCTTGCTTTAATTGCAGTGGAAAGAACAAGGTTCATTTTTTTCCTCTTTTTCGGAGGGGCCTTCCGGGGTAGACCGGAAAGCCTGCTAGACAAATTCTAACAGCTGCAACACTTTTTAAAAGCCATTTTTATTTTATTTTTTCTGAGTTGGAGTTTCGCTCTGTTGCCCAGGCTGGAGTGTAGTGGCACACTCACAACCACTGCAGCCTCCACCTGCTGGGCTCAGGTGACATGCCTGGCTAATTTTTAAAATTTATTGTACAGACGAGGTCTCGTCAAGTTGTCCAGGCTGGTCTCGAACCCTTGGGTTTGGCAATCCTCTTGCCTCCACCTCCCAAAGTGCTTGGGATTACAGGCATTAGCCACCATGCTCAGCAGAACAAGGTTCTTGGAATCACATGGATTGAGACTCCAGTTTTTAACATGCCTCAACTTGGGTTCATCTCTTAGCCAGTTTTCTGATCTGTTAAAAAGCTTTGATAAATTAGCTCTGTAAAAATGGTTGGAGAATCGAGCATACCCATTTATCTGAGGGCCAAGATGTCTTGATGTCTTGTTAAGTTAAACACTCACTATTCTCGGAGATAAAAAAGGTTCAGGGGCTGGGCTCGGTGGCTCAGCCTGTAATCCCAGTGCTTTGGGAGGCCAAGGTCAGTGGACTGTGTGAGCCTGCGGGTTCAAGACCTGCCTGGGCAACTTGGGGAGACCTCATCTCTACAATAAATCAAAAAATTAGCCGGGCATGGTAGCACATGCCTGTAGTTCCAGCTACTTGGAAGGCTGAGGCGGAAGAATCGCCAGAGCCCAGCAGGGCGAGGCTGCAGTGGCTGGGAGCGGCCACTGCACTCCAGTCTGGGTGACAGTGAGACTCCAACTCATAAAAAAAAAAAGGTTCAGGACATGGAGACCATGTCATGGGGTCTGAACCCCAAACCAAGGAGATCCAAAGCAAGGGAAATATATCAGAAAAGTAGGAATTTCTTTACAATGAGGGGATGGCCAGAAATCCTACAGCAAGGGTTGTTATCACTGGGCCTTTTTCATGAAAGGGGTCATATGAGGAAGTTGTCAACTTTTAGAGACAGGAGTAAGGCTTTGTTATAAAGGAAACAGGAGCCACTGAGGACTTTCTTGACAAAAAAATTTGAGAAGTACAGCATTTTCTGTCCTGACTTCAGAGAAAGATTTTCTTGTCATATTTTGCCAAATATGGATAGCTCTCTGTGGGGTAACTATACCCTGCTCCCCCTTCCCCCGACGACTGCTTCCTGATTGGGAAGATGGCCCCTGGCCAAGGCTATCTGCACCCAGTCAAGATGTTTTGGAGATATGTACATCTGTGTACACAAGGTATGTGCTAAGGGGATAAACACCCTTGTTCCCGCTTCTCTGCTCAGCATGGTATTGTTTGTGTCTCACCCTTTCTCCCCACTGGGAGTAGTCATGCTATTGTTTGTGTCTCACTCCTCCTCCCTGCTGGGGATATATAATCTTTCCCCACATCTATTGAAGTAGCTGGAGAGCTTTGTACTAACTGGCTGCCACTGGCTCCCTCCTGTAACTAATAATAAACCCATGCCTTTGCCAACCTGTTTTCCTGGTTGAAATAAGTAAACATTACCTGAGCACCCTATCTAGTTTGGGGTTCCTGCGATACACTCTCTAATGGAGGTAAGAAAATTCTTTCAAGATATTCCTGCATTTTTAAAATAACTTTTTTTGCTTAATCACACTGTACAGATGAGGCAACTAAGGGTCAGAAATGTTAAGTAACAACTAGCTAGTTAGTGACATCAGCTGGGACCTAATACAAGTAACTATTAAAAACTGTTAAATCAGGCCAGGTGCGGTGGCTTAGCCTATAATTCCAGCACTTTGGGAGGCCAGGGCAAGAGGACTGCCTGAGCCTGGGGGTATGCAACCAGTCTAGGCAACTTGGTGAGACCTTGTCTCTACAATAAATCACAAAAACTAGCCAGGTGTGGTGGCGAGCATCTGTAGTTCCAGCTACTACTTGGAAGGCTGAGGCGGAAGGATCACCTAAGCTCAGCAGGTCGAGGCTGCGGTGGCCTTGAGAGTGTCCCTGCACTCAAGCCTGGGTGACAAGAGTAGATAAACTCAAACTCAAAAAAAAACCTGTTAAATCATTAGTTAAAATATAATTAAAATAACCACATACAAACTTTTCTTCCCCTTATAAAACAAAACTTTCTTCTAAGCATTTTGACTAAATGTAGATTATCACTAAACCAAGACAAAAACCCCTCTTGTCAGATAGTGTCTAGTTAGCCTATTAATAAAATAACATGCATATTACATGTTACTTAAAAATTAAACATTCAACTGGGCTCGGTGGCTCAGCCTGCAATCCCGCGCCTTTGGGAGGCTGAGGTGAGTGGATCGCCTGAGCCTGCAGGTTCGAGACCCGCCTGGGCAGCGAGACCTCATCTCTACAATAAATCAAAAAATCAGCCGGGCATGATAGCACATGCCTGTAATTCCGGCTACTTGGAAGGCTGAGGCGGAAGGATCACCGGAGCCCAGCAGGTCAAGGCTGCGGTGGCCGAGAGCGGACACTGCACTCCAGTCTGGGCGACAGAGTGAGACTCCAACTCAAAAAAAAAAAAAGAAATTAAACATTATAAAATAGTATTTGAAACTATACCACAATTGTCTACTACTTCATATGTTGGAATTTCTAAAAAGGCAAGACACAACAAAAAAATCCTTTTCTTGAAAACAAAAATAAAATCTGTCATTTTAATACTAACTTTTAAACAGAAAAAGTAAATACTTACAAACATTTACAGAATAAAAACATAAACATATTACCTCCTACATCTATAAAGTGTTTTGCAGCCAAGCCAGAACGTGGAGCTAAAAAACAAAAAAGGAGACATTGCTATTTTAAAGGGGAAGGGCAACAGGAGATATATATAATTGGTGCCATCTAAGCATGTCACTCTCCCCACCTATATCCATATCTTCATCTTAACTTTAGTAGATGGTTCTGTATTAAACAATATATTTATCATAAGAGATTACTAAAGTTGGCAAGAATAGTTTAGAAAAACCTCACAAGGTTTTAATTCAAAGCTAACTTAAACCATTCCCACATGACTCCAGTCAAGTGAGATTTGTAGTGTTGTAGACCTAGGAGGACTGCTACAATGAGCTGAAAGGTGAGCAAGTGGGAACAAGCACAGACCACTCTTTGAATAAGTCTGGCCACAAAGGAGAAGAGAGAGAGGAGTGTGGCTAGCAGGGGCACAGGAGGAAGAGGACTTTGGCTTTAAGACCAGAGACTTCATCATAAACAATGTAGATGAGAGGCAGGGAAGGAAGGGAAGGGAGGGGTAAGGGAGAGAGGGGAGGAGGAGGAAAGAGAAACTTAACCAAACAGTAGCAGAGTATGGATATCCTAGAATTTGGGACTCCTACTAATGATTCAGGTGCCAAAAGACTACCTGTATGAAACACATGAACCGATAAAAGGCATAATATTAGTCAAGCAAAATGCTAAAAACTAAGCCTCAAAAATTCAATTCCTATATACTTTTTAACACTAAAAAAAAAAACTAAGTTTATGCTTTATACTTGCTGACTTATGCATCAGGCCCACCATTAATTATCCTAACTTCTAGCATTTTATTTCAGATTAATTTAAATTTGGTACTTTGTCAATAAATACTGTCTCTTCCTGCACGGACCCTTATTTCACTCCATTTCCTGCCCTTAATCCACCAAAAAACTATAAAAATGCACACAATGGTGCCAAAAAGAGTTAAGGAGACAGCCCATTTTATTGTCTTTAAGGGCTGAAGTATTAGCAGTTCTCTCACTCATGGCTAACAAGATGGGGCTATTCTAACTCCTTTCCCTGGAGGGGGGGGGTCACAGTTCCATTTGCCCCTTTATGTTTACTCTGAAGTTAGTAAAAAGTAGGTATACTCTTGAAAAGAAGTTTGAATTTTCTGGTGACGACTGACTAGTTCCAGAAAAATCAAGTGTGCTGACTTGTCCTAGCTCCTCCCAGTACAAAACATTTGCCTCTAGAACACTGAAGACCCCATAGGAGGATACCAAAACAAGAAAAGGTTAAGTGGGCTGATATATTCTGGGACTAACAGGGGTCAGAAGTTTCACTTTCATAATATAAATGCCACGTGCCACATCCTAAGCCTCTATTTTCTTAGCCACTTTCATCACTGTCTTCAAAAAGAAATCTGACCTCATATGCAATCTAATCCTCGAAGGGGGAGGTAGCAATGGGGAAAAGCTCCAGTTAAAAATCACTTAACTTTTCCATTTTTCTCACAGTGAGGTATTCTGAGAAAAATCTCCTGGGTCAATGTGAACCTAAAAGCTATAGTACTTTGCAGAGAGAAAACAGTAGGGAAGCAGAGATAAAACAGCAAACAGATAGAGGCAAAAGCAGATATGTAAATGAAGGTTTTCAAATCATTATATTTGCCACCACAGATGGTGCTTCTTTGAGGACAGCCCAAGCAATACCCTTTATTACCCCACATGAAACTAAGATGAAAGAGCACATTACAAAGAGCTTGACAGTTACTGTTTCTTAAACCACTTACCTACTCTTCCATAACACCCAGAAGGAAGAGCTATCTGAATGTCCGTTTTCACAAGAGCTTTCTCCATAGGTGGTATTGTATAATCATAGGCACTAAAAAGATATTGAAAGAAAATAACTAGAATTTATTTATAAGATTGTTTTTATATTCTTTCTTTGGGGCCAGGTATATAGAATTGATTTAGATATATTTCTCAAAATTAATGCAACCTTAGCTTCTATAATAAATTTTGCTATGAATTTCCAGCTCATCTTTAAAAGTTTATGAAAATGGCAGAAGTAGATATTTTCTTTTAGTTTGTGATTTAAAATAGTAAGTTTTGGATAAAATAATTATCTGTGAATATTTTCAGTGGAGAGAAGAGATGTAAATGTCTTCACCTCTGAACAGAACTTTACTGGGAAAATGAGGTACATATTAGCCTGAGGGGGCAGAAAGGCAGACTTTTGGAATGCGTATGCTTCACTAACATAGTATAAAAAAAGGAAAATGAAGATAGAGTCAATGGGCACTTACTAGCTAATTAATAGTAAGCACAGATTAAGCCCCTACTACATGCCAGGCACAGTTCTGTTTTACATGTATCTACTCATTTTATTCTAACAACAATCCTGTGTGATTAGGGAAAACCTGCAGGATGAAAGGAGAAAATGTGTGGACAAAATAAAGGAGAATCAGTAAAACAGTACAGTACTATACCTCCACTTCTTTCACTGGAATTCCTCTTTAAATAGTTAAGCCCTAACTTGTTAAAGAGATCTGTTATTTTCATGTAAATGTCAGTATAAAGTCACCTGTGTTTATTAGGAGGCTACTTAAAATATCTTAAATCAAAAACTCCCCTAAGACTCACGACAGTGCTCAAACATATATTAAGAGTCTACTTAAACTGCATCACTCTATTTTTAATCATTAGAATTAGCCAACCGTCTATACCTTTTCTTCGGTTCTTTTCTGTTACCAGCATTCTTTCTCCCTTCTCCTGTATTCATAATTTAAACCAATAGTTCACACATGTGAATTACCTGAGATGCTTTGCACAATTCTAATGCACAGGACTTAATCATATAATAAACACTCCCTCCCTCCTAGCATCACTTTTCACCCACCTTAATGATTCCGAGAACTGGGCACAACAGTCAAATTAAAAAGCACAAAACTCAGGGCAAAATTTCTATTAAATTCAAGCCCTCGAGCAAATCAATTTAGCTCTTCACATACTCTCTCATTTGTAAAAAATCATTCTCATCTATTTCAGGATTGAGGAGAATTAAACAGCATAAGGGAAAAGTGTTTAGTACATGTAAAAAGTGCTGTTCAAATAAAAGGGTGCTATCTTTGCTTTTCATTTTCTGATCCTTTCTGAAATTCCTAGTCCCTGGGCCGAATGAATGTCTGGAGATCTAAAACTAACCCTCTGAGGCAAAAATAGCTTTCATTAATCCTTCCTAGATGTTTTCAGACCCTAGGTTTCCACCACTTCGGCTTTTCTTCTATGCACGGCATCACCCTCAGGCCACTCCTTTAAGGTCACGAAGACCCTTATTCATCTCTCCCCCCCACTAGGAAAGGGTACACTAGGAAACTAACGCCTTGGTGGGCATTTTAGAGTTATTTATCTATCACGGCGCACTCTTAGCCCAAATCCCTATTGAATTTATGCTAAAGACGAAAACTGTTTTTCAACATGAGAAAGGCTATAAGCCTGGAATATATGCAAAAAGAGTTTGTTTCTGTGATCTTTTTGGCGAAATGTTTCCAGCTCTGGCCGCAGAGGGCCTGGACATGAGCTAACATGCCTTGACCTCAGCCCTCTCGCCGTGGCGCGCGGGCGCCGGGAGATCCCCACTCACCTGTACAGGTCATAGCCCGCGGCCCGCGCGGACCCCCGGGTCGGGGCCGAGGCGTGCTCGGAGAGCCGGGCGAAGCGGAGCTGCATGCCGCCCTCCTTCGCAGGCCGGGGCCGCTTGCTAGGGGAAATGGCAGGGGTCTCTTCAGAGCAGGGCATGGCCGAGAGAGAAGACCAGCGGAGGGAATAAGAGCGCAAGGTGAGGGGCTGCAACAGCGAACCCGCCAAAATCCAAATTTCCCGCCAGCTCCTCCCCGAGTCCACCATTCTGGCTGACAGGGGAGACGAGATTCAAATTTGGCGCTGGAAGCCCGTTACTAAAAGCAGGATTTGGGATAGGAAACTAGTGAACGTTAGCAGGGTCTTCCAATGTGGTGGGCGGGTATAACTTAGAGGGGACAGCTTCTGTGGCCTCACTCACAAGTAGAGACCCTCTCCCTCCCCCCGCTGAGAGGACCCGAATGGACTCGCTCCCGCACGCGCAGAGGCCGCACGCCCGCCTATACCCCTCCCACCCCCACCCCCACCCCACCGCCCGGAGTCGGTGAGCCTCGTTTCCGGTGGCGCGGGGCCCGCCACTCTCCTCCCGCGCCGCGGGCGGGGCCCGCAGAGGGGGTGTCGGGCGTCCCCACGCCTTCGAAAGCGCGCCCTTCTAGCCTGGACCCCCGACTTTACTGGCTCCGCGGCAGCCTCGGCTCGGCGAGTGAGCGCTGGACAGGGGCCGGAGCGTCTCGAGCTGCGCAGCGGGGCCGGGAGGCGGGCCCGGCCCGGAGACGCCGGCGGCCTTGGCCCTTGGCCGTGCGCCTCGCGCGTGTGGAAACACCGAGCGGAGCAAAGAACGGAGGCCGAGCGCGTGGCGGGGGTCGAGGGGAGCCATGTCCCCCAAAGCGTGTGCGGGTGGTGTCGTCCGCGCCTCCGGACGTGCGCCAGGCCTGCTCTCCCGCTCGCGTCCCGAGCGAGTGACCTCGGAAGCAGTAACCGCCGCCACCTGACGAGGGCCGCAGGGAGGCTGCGCGTCGGCTGCGCTGGGCTGGCTGCGGCCCTGGGCTCCGGGGCCCCGGCGTCCGGAATGTCGCCTCCGCCAGCCTCCTTATCTCGTCCTCGCCCTTCGCAGTTTTCCGAGAGCGTCCGCCCGGCCGGGCCCTGCTCCTGGGCTGACTTACCTGGGGCTGCACCGCCCGCGGCCATGACTCCCTGCCTCTGAGCTCGGGGCCCCCCCTGGGCCGCGCAAACGTGTCACGGTACCCGTGACAGGCACTGCACGGTGTCATTCCCGAGGCAGTGGGCAAGACGGCGCGCTCCGTTTCCTCACAGCACCCACCGTGCGAGACGTTATCGTGTTTACTGTTAAGGGGGGGAGAGGAGGGCGTTAGAATCCTGGCGCTGAGGTTTGGGGTGACCCCAGCAAGCACAGGGCGGGGGAACCCTGTGGCTGGGTTGGAACGCAGATCCTGGGCCACGGTGGTAAGACTTACGGCGGGGATGAATAAGTTTCTAGATAATTGTAAATTGATTTTTTGGGGGGGGGATGCAAGTATCTCCAGTCATTTCCAAGTGACAACAGTCTGAGAAAGGAATGCACTTTAATTTTCGAAATCAGAATAGTAGCTACAGGGCAGCTTTAGAAAAGTGCAAGTAAAAATATTAAGGTAATATTGGGGAAGTTTTCAAATTTCTTTACTGTGGCCCTCCCTTTCAGTCCCTCGACTGACTCCTCAACGTTGGAATTCCTCTGGGTGAGGTTATGGAATATACTGTTTACACTTTTTTCCTGTGACTTTATTACACTTAGGACTCCTAAACTTATACCTATACCAACATGATCTGAGCCCCTGCTATTTTCCAGGCTCGTCTTGAACCATCATTGTCCCACTCACTTCTGGGTCTTCTGGCCACAATGGCTTTCTACCGCTGCTAGACTGTTTCCTGCCTTAGTTTTTGCTTCATGTCTTTCAAATTTCTATCTCAGAGAAGCCTTCCCTGATAAACTTAAGTGAAGTAGTGGCCTTGTCTTCCCCTCACTATCGTTTTCTATCACAGTGATTAGGTTGTTTTTTTTTTCCATTCACATGTTTTTACTACATCTATACTTGTTTGTATTTATTTTCCTGTTCATTGTGTATTTACAAGTTTCCTTTTTTTTTTTTCCTCTTTTAATTTCTGTTTAAAATTGTGGGGTACAATTCAGGGCTAGGTATACAAATATTCACCATGCAGTTACCCTTATCGATGAGGTGTGCCCCCCCCACCCCAGGCAGAGATGGACTACTGTCGACCCCACCCCCCCACAGTTTCCTGCCACTTTCAATCCTTTTCTTACAGTATACAAGTTTCTTAGGGGAGGGACTTTATATGGTGTCTGATTTAGTGCTGAGTCCAGAAGGGTGCTTTATGAATACTGTTACATGGATGAATGATAGTGATCTCATTGTCTAGTCTCTCAGACCTTTGTATATTATCACTTCTCGAAGTCTTGATTTTGCATGATATGGTGGTATGCACCTGTAGTTCCAGCCACCCAGGAGGCTGAGGCTGGAGGATCACTTGACCCTAGAAGATGGAGTCCAGCTTGGGCAACCTTATCTGTAAAATAAGTCTTTTGATTTGTCTGCCCACTTTAATTTTCAAGCAAAGACTTTCTCCATATAATGCTTTTTCAGGGCCTACACCCCCCCCCCCACGCGCATACCACTACCCCCTCTTCAAGTCTCACTCCTTAGGGCAACACTTCAGATTTTTTTTTGGCTCTTTCTACTGGAAGTTACCTTCTGTTTCTAGATTCTATGTTGCTTAAAAAAAATGACATGCATTTTCTCAGGATAGTGGAGGATTGAAGTCTTTTACCCTCCTCACCATGCTAACAATGTTTGTGTAATTCTGCAGTTTGTGTGTACTTTATCATGACTACATATGCAAATATTCACTGCTGAGATAAGTAATGTGATATAGTTTTTTCTTTTTTCTATACTTGTCCCTCTCAAGTTAATAATTGCTTTGTTTTTCCACTTGCTTTTGTTGGCGATGCACTTAATTTACCTATTGCTTACTTGTTTCCAAGTGCTGTATTAGTGGATTCAATATCTCAAACATGTATCACTCGAATGAAACACCAAAATACATTAGTTCCATCTTTTTCCTAGAACCTTCTACCCTTCCTCCCTCCATTCTTGTGCTCTAGTCTGTGCTTGTGACTCCTTAGTACTGCTGAATAGCTGTGATGCTAGGACTTCTCTTCACCCTGTCTTGTGTTGGAGATCTGGTTTTATGGAGTATCTTCCTTTTAGTTTACTCATTTTACTGAAGTTCTTTCTTGAGTAATGTCCTTAAAAAGTTCACATGAAAGAAAAATTATTTGAGTCCTTGTTTATCCTAAAAATCATAATGACTTTCTGTTCCTAGTCCTAGATGAAAATACTGCTTCATGAAACTTCCTTACGACCAGTATTGACCTCTGCCCCATCTTTTCTCTTTTAACACTATATCATTCATTACTCACTTGGCCATATATTTTCATTGTGTAATGTTCTCTTGTATATGCACTTTATCTTTGACACTAATAAGAGTCATAAATTTTTATGAGTTCTTCAAAGCACCTACTTCAGTGTTTTATACAAAGAGTGTTTTTCTTGGCTCATAATACCTAGCACCAAGAAGTTCTACTATTTTTTCTGTACTCTGTTTACAGAAAATGTTTTTTATTGTCACTTTTCATCTGAGGTTATTTTGGACTGAAAAGATAATCCAACTGGAAAAGCATAGCAGGTTAGGATTCTGAGCTAGTAAGCAGTTAATAGGACAGTCTTTATGACAATAGAAATGACTTGATATAAACATACCCCTAAATTCAAAATACTGCAGTTAAGGACTAGGCATGTTCTAACCATAGTTTATTTCATGCTGTGATCTTTATCAGAATCTAGTTAGCATATCAGTCATGCTGATTAATTACATAAGTCTAGTGCCAACTTAAGCCTTTTGAGAATGCAGATTGGTACTTTACAAGCAAAATTGTCTTTCCTATTTTAACATAGGGATTTTTCTTTCCTTTTATTTTTTTTAAGAAAGTAGAAGTAAAGTTTATTATTCAATTTTCACAGACTGGAAAGGGGGCCAACAGAGGCAAGTGCAGCCTCAAAGGGCCACGAAATGGGTATATTTAAGGGCTTTTGGAAAGGAGTGAGAGAGCAACAAATCTGGGTGGAAGAGGAGAACAAGAGAGTGAGAGCGGCAGATCTCAGTGGGACCTCCAAAAATATTAGGATCATCTCCCAAAATATGTTAGGGTCACATTCTCCCAGCAGGGCCTCCAGAATGTTAGGTCAGGCCTGCTGGGGGTTTGGGTGTCTGGGGTGTGATCTGCTGCTGCATTAAAGATGCAAAGAATTGCACAGAAGTTAGATTAGAAAATATAGTTTATTGAAACGTAAATTAGAAGGTTCACCTCCCCAAGATGGGGGAGGGGGCCAAAGCCTGGAAGCATGGCAACAGTCATAACTCAAAGAGCACATGGCCATGCTAGAATCTAGCAAGGCAATGGCCTTTCTTTCCTTTTAACAAAGGTGTGCATGGTGATTAAGTCAAGTATGTTCTAAGCTCTTTAAAGATATTAATTCACAACAACTAGAGAAAACAAGTTCTATTATTGTCCTCATTTTACAGATGAGGAGATCAAAGCACAGGTTAAATAATTTGCCCAAGATCACATAGCTCACAACTAGAAAGAGGTTAAGTCACAGTTCAACTTCAGATAGTCTGGCTTCAGAGATCTTATACTTGGCCACCATGCTATATAGGTTCGCAAGGGGAGTGCAGAATAACCAGAATTTATTTTAAAAACTGTATATTCTTACATATCTAAACTTCAGTCACCTTCAAAGTACTCTAAGGTAATACAACTATCGAGATGCATTTTCCACTATTCAAAACAGTTTTGAACTCATCAATTTGATGCCTTTTAGTGCTGCCATTTTTTGCTTCACCTCTTCCACATCAGCAAAATGTTTCCCTTAGGATTTTTTCATCTGGGGAAATAAAAATGGTTATTCAGAGTGACTTGGGAGGGTGGGGGATGGGGATCATGGTCAAAAACTCAGCACGGTGTGGGCATATGCGCTCATAAATCACTCACCATGAAATGGGCAAACGTTGCAAGAATCTCCAAAAAAAATTCACTGAAGTTGCAGCCTTTCACAACATTGCTAGCTGGTACACTGATGCCTATGAGTTCACCCACCTAGCTCTCCAAAAAATAATCCTGGGTTTCATTGGTATATATGCTCTAGTGAGTCTATGATAACTCTTGATACTGAGCCTACTACTGGCTGTACTTTCTAGGTCTGAGAAAGATGTTTGTAGTAAATTAACCAGGCATTCTTAATTTCACAGTTGATTATACCCTCTTTGAAATACCTCTTTACTGGTCCTCTTTTTTCCTCAACCTTTTATTGCTCAAGATAAAAGCCTTGGAGCCTTACCTACATTCTCTTTCTCTCTTAGGTCCTTTCTTATCTAAAAATAGTTTCCTTCTAGGTGCCAGCTAATGCTTTATTTGATTTTTCTTTATAGCATATATTGTTATGTAAAGTTACATATTTCCTCATTTGACTTGTTAGCTGTATGATTCCTCCACTAGCATGTAAGCTGCTTGATGGATTTAAACCTATCTTAATTTGGGTTCTTTTTGGATTTTTTAATTTTAACTTTTTCTGTGTCTTTGAAATGTTCTAAATCCTTTTTATTTCACTTTTGCCCTCTAATTTAGATGTTTTACTCTCAAGTTCTAATATTTTAAACAAAGCACGCAGGCTTAATATATCAGTTTCTAAAATTTAAAATTAAAATTATTATGAACTTTCTCAGATGTGTGTGTATTTGAACAAAACTCTTGAACTCTTCTTCAGGGGCAAATATTCTTTGACATAGTCAAGAATGGGATAAGTGAAAACTTTAAAGAAAAATTGTCATCATTTTCCATAGCTTCACAATCCTATATTTCAGTTTAGAACATTCCAACATGGACCAAAATACTCATTTATCATGCCACAGTTCATCCTCACTAGAAATGTGTGTAAGCTAAGGAAAGACAAGTTAATATTTTGGGTTCTGACACCAACATTTAGAAATGCTCTTTTGTTTCAGGGCCAAAGATTTTTATGCCACAGGACAAAGCATCAAGAGTCAAATTCTGGATGTATGAGAAGTATGCCTTGTAAAGGGGCAGTTGCAATAGGGAAAGTGGGAAGAAGAAATGGAATATAGGCAGATCAATTTCAGTTAAGAGTACATATTGGGGCTGGTCACAGTGACTCACCATTGTAATCTTAGCACTTTGGGTGACTGGTGGAATGATTGCTTGAGCCAAGAGCTAGAGACTAACCTGGCCACACAATGAGAACTTGTCTTTACAGAAAAACTTAAAGATTAGCTGGGTGTGGTAGAGCATGCTTGTAGTCCTTGATACTCGGAAGGCTAAGGCAGGAGGATCGTTTGAAGCCAGGAGGTTGAGGTTACAGTGAGCACCTGGGTAACAGTGAGACCTTGTCTCAAAATTTTAAAGTTCATATGTATGTTGATTAACTGAAAGTTCATGCTTTTAAAACTTTTGTCTAAAACACCATCAGCAAACCGTCTGGAATGTCCTATGTTCCCCCAGGAGTATATATGGCTGAATTTGAAAATGCTGAACTAGCATATAACTTGTGAAATCCACAAAAATGTTCTTGCTAGGTTCTTGAGAAGAACACAAAGATCAGATAGGTTTCATATTACAGCATAGGGATCTTAAGCATACAGGTAGCACAGTAGTGACATTAAGTTCAGTGGCAGTTAATAAATAGGTAAGGAGCTAGCAGATAATCAACAAAACAAACATTTCTACAAAATTACTTTGGACCAGCTCACAAATGATTGCCTCATTGTACTCCAAAGGTTTGAGGAATCAGAATAGTTAACTTACAAATTCAACAACAGCTTTCTCTAATACACTGAATACCCAATCTTTCTTAACTAACATAATTATCATGAAAAGCTGACTCTGGATTATGCCAGTGTGTGTAGGAGTACCAGGAGACAACATTTCTGTAACTCCAGTCCGGAGAAGAACTATTGTTATTTTAAAGCATCACTGAGTTTTCAAGAAGTGAAGAAAATAAAAGCAGATGGTTTAAGAACCAGGGTAGACACAAGAATCACCTATAGGGCTTGGTTAAATGCACATATGCAAACTCCACTACCACATCTCCAGGATGATCCTGTTGCCCACCCCTGGTTAAGGACCTCTTTGAGGGATTTATTTCTAGAGAATCTGCTGGGGTCAAGCATCCTGTAAAGAATTCCTTCACATTTAACCAATATTACTAACTTTACCAAAACTATTGTGCACTATTTTGATAGAGGTTCCATTACCTTAAATATAGAAGTGGAGCCAGGGCCTTTGTTCTTGCAGTACATTTGTGGTACAATTGTATGAAGAATAATTGCATGACTGACCTGAAGGTAGTGAGTTATCTCAAATGACTGTTCAATCAGTTACAGATCAAACTCCTTGTTCTACCTTTCCCCCCCATCTCATTGCACTCACCTAGACTTAAAAATAAAAGAATAATTGCAGACCAGGCAGCATTCAGAATATTTGTTTGTTTCTTAGTTATGCTGAATGGAGACCATTAAAACAAGTCACAAAAGATGCCCCAACAGCAGTTAAATAGGACTGAAAAGCTACAACTTACTGTAGACCATAAAATACAATTTTGAAAATAAGGAATTTGATATATTTGACAGTTTTAATTGCAAGATAGCCAAGAGGGAAATGGCTAGGGAGGAGGGAGATCTAAACTAAACTGGAAGGCTCTTCAGGAATGAAGTAAGCTCTAGGCTTTGTCTCTCCAGGTTCATATGATCTCTTTCATATTGTATCCTCCTCTCTCATCTTTTTGGATAAGCATCTAATTGGATTGGGAAATTAACCATACAGTGCATGGGTTCCTCGTTCAGAGATTAATTAATTGTGTGGCTTCAGCTGGCTAAAGTAGCAGAACTGGTATCACTAGCCCACAGACTCTTTTCATAATAGTAGTAGGGCAATGTAACGTGCAAACACTGAGACTTTCCAAGCCACCCAGTGTATTCTGACTATTAATCATGTTTGAAAATGAAAACCCTGGACACTTCTGTTGACCAGTCTCTCTAAGGAATCTTTTCAGGTCATTTTCAGTAATATTCTTTAACCTTTCATTCTGAACTTCGGCTCATAAATTTCAAAATATGATGATGAAAGCTCAGGCAATGTTTCTTCCTGTCTATAGTGACATCAAACCAAACCAAGGTAAGTATGGACTCAATGACAGAAACAACTAATGTCTGGAAATCTATATTGCAAACAAGGGGCAATAAGCTGCAATTATTGCAGCAGATATTTGTGACCTAAGAACATTTTAAACTATTGTGTGAAAGTTCAGGAATCAAGATATTTCTTCCCTTAAAACATTTAGACATGTATTAGTTACATCTTAGCTTGGGCTGCCATAACTAAATACCATAGACTGAGTTTAAGAACTAAAATTTATTTACTCAAGTTCTGAAGGTTGGAAGTTCAAGATCAGAATGCCATCACAGTGGTACTCTGGTGAGGGCTGTCTTCTCGACTTGTAGATAACCTCTTTCTCATTGTGTCTTCATATGACCCTTCCTCTGATTAGAATCCCATGCTTATGATGTCATTTAAACTTGATTACCGCCAGGCTCGGTGGCTCAACCTGTAATCCCGCCCCTTGGGAGGCTGAGGTGAGTGAATTACCTGAGGCCGCGGGTTCGTGACCTGCCTGGGCAACTTGGCAAGACCTCATCTCTACAATAAATCAAAAAATTAGCCGGGCGTGGTAGCGCGTGCCTGTAGTTCCAGCTACTTGGAAGGCCGAGGTGAAGAAATCGCTGGAGCCCAGCAGGTTGAGGCTGCGGTGGCCGGGAGCAGCCACTGCACTCCAGTCTGGGTGACAGAGTGAGACTCCAACTCAAAAAACAAACAAACAAAAAACCAAAAAAAAACTTGATTACCTCTTTTTTGTGGTGCCTGGGAAGCAACCTGCTGCTGAAGTTGAATATGTCCTTCTCAGCCACTGGTTGCCAGGAACTCAATGAAGTGAATGGTGAACACAAACTTTGTTTGTACTTGTTATGAGAAGCATATGGGCACAGAAGTTGCTGTTGACACTGAGTGAAGGACGGAAGGGTAATGTGGTGTGAATCAGAGGTGGGAATGACAAATAGTTTTCCCCATGAAGCAGGGTACCTTAACTAATGAGCATGTCGGCTTACTGCTGAATAAGGGGCATTCCTGTTATAGACCAAGGAGAACTGGAAAAAGAAAGCACAAATCTGTTTGGAGCTACATTATGGATGCCAATCTGAACATTGTCAACTTGGTAGATTGTGAAAAAAAGTAGAGAATATAATTCCTGGGCTGACTGATCTTATGGTGCCTGACAGGCATGGGTGTCTTAAGAGCAAGAATGTGTCTTTGC
>NW_007256697.1:140453-141071 GCF_000164805.1 Carlito syrichta
TACTAATCTATTATGTAAACTGGAAAGACATTTTAATTTTTCTCTAAAAAGCCTAATTTTTAAATTTCATTTAGGTGTTGGAACAGGTGATGGAAAAGATTTAAATATACAAATAATAATGGAAAAAAATATTGTCTTTTCCTGCTCCTTTGAAAAAAACTGTGAGGTAAGAGAAAACATATGAACTGAAAATTCTGGTGTTTGTTTTAAGGTTCAATGTCAGTCACCTCACAATATTACCCACCATAATATTTAATCATAAGATTTCATGTTTCTTTCTGGTTACCACCCAACTTGGTGTCACTGGGTTTGGATGCAAACCAAAGATAAATTAACCTAATTGTTCAAAACAGGTTTTTCAGTGAAATTTCCAGAATATATTTCCATTCTGAGTGTTGCCTTTCTCTTTCCCACACATGCTGAACATGTTCCCAGGGATCTATCAAGGTTTTAATTCACATATCTAACCATTTGGAGCCGTATTCTCTTCTTCAAGGTTATTTTAATTTTTATTGTATACCACTAATTCTAAATTTTTTTTTTTTTTAATAATTAATCAGTATTTTTATTATAGTTTTGTGGGGTACAGTTAAGGGTTAGGTGTACAATTACGTTTCA
>NW_007256697.1:141091-163939 GCF_000164805.1 Carlito syrichta
CCAATATGTTGTAAACAAACAGGATGAGAAATCTAGGAACAAAGCACCCAAGATTCAGCATCTTGTTACTCCATGGTCCTGCAATACAAATGCTGCATATTGCTCTGAAGAAATGGTGTACTAAGAAAAATAGGGGAAAAGCTGCAGAATATGCTAAACTTTTGGCTAAGAGTATGAAGGGGGCCAAAACAAACCTCCAGGAACAGATTACCAAGAGACACAGGCTGTTCTATCTGCAATCTTCTACTTCTAAATAAGATTTTTTGAGTAACATCAATAAAAGCAGACCCCATACTTTCACTGTACTCATGTACTCCTTGAAGTTAAATATTAGTTCTGCAAGATATTAATAGGAGTTTCACACTGACAAAAGTTTTGGACACAGATCTTTAGTAATTTTGGATTAAATAGTTAAATTTGTTTCTGTGTTGCAGGACTTCTCAGTCTTTAATGAACATTGTGAATTTTCAAGTTTGGGCTATGTTCTCTATAACATTTCCCAAATGTCTGATCACAGAACTGTTTTTATTTATTTAAGGATATATTATTAGTCTTTTTATTATAAGCATCAGAAACCAACATGAGCTAACCTCATCAACAAAGAACATTTATTTGGAAGAACAATGTAGTGTGTTGTTCAAATTGTTGAGTTGAACTACCAAGCCTCAGGAAGAGAAGGCAGCAATGGATAACCTTGCAATTAAATTTTTTAGTATTTTACCTTGAACTTTGTTTGCAGTCAAATTTAGCATCCAGTTTTACTTTTTGTTTCCATTTTTTAAAAAATCGACATTATGATCACTTTCAGTTATCTCAAACTTTCATTAAAGCATATTGCATCCAAGGTGTGGCATTTTAGGCTATGAAGGGATAAAGGAGAGAATGGGAGTGTGCTTTCCAGGGATCACACCTCCTCTGATTTTAGCCTATGATAACAACATTGCATTAAGAGAAACTCTAGAATTACCTCAGTAACCAACAGAAGGGATCAGAGGCCCCAGGTTGAATGGGGTGGTAAGAGATTTCTGAGAAGAAAATAGGTAACAATGGAAATTAGACTACAAGAACAAATTGACTCTCAAGCTGGAGAAAGTGACCCATGAAATGGGAGAGACTTTCACTTGGGTTGCACAGTGCCTCCCTGTAGCTCTGTGTAATTACAGGTTGAGCCTCTCTAATCTGAGAATTTGAAATCCAAAATTGTTCTAAAATCTTAAAGTTTTTGAGTGCTGACCTGAAACCATAAGTGGAAAATTCCATACTTGACCTCATGTAATGGGTTGCAGTCAAAACAGGCACAAAACACACAGTTTACTCAGCATCCTCAACAGGGTTAGTACAGTGTAAGGTAAACTTTTAAAAATCAAAACACAGCATTGTTGGTGGAAACTGAAAGCCTGTCGTTGTTTGTTGTTGCTGTCATCTAACAGCCAATACAGGTATTCTGGTGATGCTACTGTGCTGCTTAGGTATCCCTGAACACACTATTTTTTCACTGCATAAATGACAAGTCATGTTTTTACTGTTTAGGACTTATGTGTGAATAAATGTAGATGATGATTGCTTATACGTAGCATATCAATTCAAAGTCAGGAATGACGGTGATGCAGACGATAGTCACATAAGTGGTTGAGATTGTGACACCTCTGCTTTCTGATGGTTTAATGTACACAAAGTTAACACACAAAATTATTTAAAATATTGTATAAAATTACCCTCTGGATATAAAGTGTATATGAAACATAAATAAGTTTTGTGTTTAGACTTGGGTACCATCCCAAAGATAATTCTTTATGTATAGGTACATATTCCAAAAATCTGAAAAACTTCAAAATCCAAACACTTCTGGTCCCAAGCATTTTAGATAAGGGATAGTCAACGTATAAGTGTCACCTGGTGTGGAGGAGGCAGTTTATCTGTAAGGGAGAAATTGGGGAAGCTGGGTTGGTAGAAAAAGGTCTGGAGGTGAATAGAATTTTCTTGAGGTAAGAGAAGGCTAAGAGTGGTCTTAAGTTTCTTTTTTTTTTTAACTTTTAATTTTTTTTTTATTTTAAAGATGTAGGGTATAATTCAGGGTTAGGTACACAAATGTTAATTATGCAGGTGCCCTTGTTGATGAGGTGTGCCCCCCTCCCCTTGCAGATTCCCACTACTACTAATCCCCCCTCCTCTCCTGCACCCCCCAGCAGTTTCCTGCTATTGCCAATCCTTTTTTTTAATGGTATTATGATAATTGTTCAAGGTCCACTTAAAAATGAGAACATGTGATACTAAATTCTTTGTTTCTGTGATAGATCACTCAGTATTATAGACTCTAAGTCTATCCAGGTTGCTGTGAAGTTCATGATTTTGTTCTTCCTTATGGCTACTTAATATTCCATTTTGTATATGTACCAAATTTTAAAAATCTAGTCCTCTTTTGATGGGCAGCACGGTTGTTTCCATGCTATTGTGAACAATGCTACAATAAACATGCATATGCAGGTATCTTTTTCATAGAGTGATTTCAGTTCCTCTGGGTATGTTCGCAGTAGGGAGATTGTGGGATCCTATGGAAGGTCGATTTTTAGATCTTTTGGAATCTCCACACTGTTTTAGAGGCTGTACTAGTTTACACTCCCACCAACAGTGTAGAAGTGTTCCCTTTTTGCCATGTCCTCTCCAGCATCTGTTGTTTTTTGAGTTACTGGTGATGATCATCCTGACTGGAATTAGGTGGTATCTAAGTGTAGTTTTAATTTGGATTTCTTTGATGACTAGTGAAGCTGAGTATTTTTTCATGTATCTGTTGGCTGCTTATTCGTCTTCTTTTGATAAGTATCTATTCATATCTTTTGCCCACTTTGTAATGGGGCTGTTTGTTTTTTTCTTTTCAGCACATAGGAGGTCCTTGTAGATCCTAGATGTTAGGCCTTTGTCAGACATACAGTAAGCAAATATTTTTTCCCAGTCAGTGGGCTGTCTCCCTGCTCTCGGATGGTTTCTTAGACTTTGCATAAGCTTGTCAGTTTGATGAGGTCCCACTTGTCTATCTTATCTCTTATGGCATGGGCACTTGGGGTTTTAATCAGGAATTGGTTGCCAGTTCCAATTTCCATAAGGGTGTCTCCTGCATTTTCTAAGGTTCTTATAGTTTGAGGTTTTACATTTAGGTCTTTGATCCATTTAGAATTGATTTTTGTGCATGGTGATAGGTAGGGGTCTTATTTTAATCTTTTGCATGTGGTCAGCCAGTTTCCCCAGCACCATTTACTAAATAGGTTCTCCTCTCCCCAGTGGTTGGTGGTGGAGGCTTTGTCATAGATGGGTTGGTTGAGAAATTGAGGTTTTGTTTCTGGAATCTCTATCCTGTTCCATTGATCTATATGCCTGTTCTTGTACCAATACCAGGCTGTTTTGATTATTGTAACTTTATAATAAAGTTTCAAGTCTGGGAGTGTGATACCTCCTGCTTTTTTCTGTTTGTTTGTTTTGTTTTGTTTTGTTTTATGCTGAGGATTGTTTTGGTGATTCATAGTCATTTATATTTCCATGTGAATCCCTGTATTGCTGTTTCCAGGTCTGAGAAGACAGCTGCTGGTAATTTAATGGGTGTTGCGTTAAATCTATAGATTGCCTTGGGTAGGATGGACATCTTAACAATGTTGATTCTTCCAATCCGTGAGCATGGAATATATTTCTATTTGTTTGTGTCATCTTTGATTTCTTTGAGCAGTGTTTTGTAGTTTTCATTGAAAAGGTCTTTCACTCTCTGGTTAGGAAGATGCCAAGGCATTTCATTCTTTTGTGGCATTGTGAATGGGATTGTGCTTTTTATTTGGGTATCTGTTTGTTTATTGTTGATGTTTAGAAATGCGACTGTCTTTTGCACATTTTATACCCTGAGACTTTGCCAAAGTCCTTTATCAGTGCAAGGAGGTTTTTGACAGATTCTCTTGGGTTTTTGAGGTATATCATTATGTCATCTGCAAAGAGGGATAACTTGACTTCCTCTTTTCCTATTTGGATACCCCTGATCTCCCTTTCTCATCTGATTGCTCTAGCTAGGACTTCCAAAACTATGTTGAACAGGAGGGGAGAGAGTGGGCATTCTTGTCTTTTTCCAGTTTTCAGGGGAAATGGTTCCAGTATGTTGGCTGTGGGTTTCTCATAGATGGCTCTTACTATTTTGAGGTATGTTCCATCTATGCCTAGATATTTGAGGGTTTTTATCAAGAAAGGGTGATGGATTTTATTAAAAGCTTTTTCCGTATCTAATGATGTAATCATGTGTTGATGTATTTAATTATGTTTATGGTTTTATGGATGTTGAACCAGCCCTGCCTCCCAGGGATGAAGCCTACTTGGTAGTGGTGGATGATTTTTGAAATGTATTGTTGGATGCAGTTTGCTAGCATCTTGTTGAAAATTTGAGCATCTATGTTCATCAAGGATTTTGGCCTATAGTTCTCTTTCTTTGTTGGATATTTACCTGGTTTGGGTATCAATGTGATGTTAGCTTTATAAAATGATTTGTGGAGAGTTCCATCTTTCTCAATTGCCTGGAATACTTTCAGTAGGATTGCTATCAGTTCCTCCTTGTATGTTTTGTAGAATTCTGCTGGAAGTCCTTCTGGTCCAGGGCTTTTTTTTTTTTTTTTTGTAGGTAGTTTTTTTATGACATAGAAAATTTCCTGGATTGTTATTGGTCTATTTAGGGTCTCGATTTCTTCTTGTTTCAACCTGTAGAGGCTATGTGATATCAAAAAGTCCTCCATTTCCTTTAGGTTTTCAAGTTTGTTTCCATACAAGTGTAAACAGTAGTCTCTGATAACCTTTTGTATTTCTTCAGGGTCAGTTGTGACTTGATCTTTTGCATTTCTGATTGTGTCTATTTGGACTTTTTCTCTCTTTTTCTTGGTCAGTCTAGCTAGGGGTCCATCAGTCTTGTTTATCCTTTAGAAGAACAAACTTTTTGTTTCACCCATTGGGCTCAGTAGATCCTTCTGCCTCAGCCTTCCAAGTAGCTGAACTATAGGCATGCGCCACCATACCCAGCTAATTTTTTGATCTATTGTAGAGATGAGGTCTCCCCAAGTTGCCCAGGCTGGGCTTGAACCCGTGGGCTCAGGCAATGCTCTCACCTCAGCCTCCCAAAGTGCTGGGATTATAGGCGTGAGCCACTGTGCCTGGCCAATTCATTGATTTTTGTATTATCTTTTTGTCTTCTATGTCCCAAATTTAGACTTTTATGTTGGTGATCTGTATTCTTCTGCTGAGGTTAGGGTTTTGGTGGTCATGCTTTCTCAGCTTCCTTAGGTGATTTGTTAGACTGTTAACTTGTGATCTTTCCATTTTCTTCATGTGTGTTTGTAGAGATATTAATTCTCCTCTTAGTACTGTTTTCATGGCATCCCAGAGATTTTGATAAGCTGTTTCTTCACTTTCATTTGTTTCCAGGTATCTTTAAATCTCTGTTTTGATTTCCATGTTGACCTAGGAGTTGCTTAGCATCATGTTGTTTAGTGACCATGTCTTTGTGGGTTCTGGGGGAACTTTGTTGGTGTTGATATTTATTTTTATTCCACTGTGGTCTGAGAAGGTGCATGAAAGTATTTCCATCTTATGGAATTTGTTTATGCTTGATTTATGGCTGAGGATGTGGTCAATCTTAGAATATGTTCCATGTGATAAGTAGAATGTATATTCCATGGTTGTTAGGTGGAGTGTTCTGTAGGTATCAATTAAGTCCAATTGGTCAAATGTCATATTGAGGTTCCAGATCTCCTTGTTGATTTTTTGTCTTGATGAACTGTCTAGGTTTGTGAATGGGGTATGAAGTCCCCAACTATGATAGTTTTAGAGTCAATACTTTTTTTTAAGTTTACTTAGAAGCTGCTTTATAAAAGTTGGTGTTCCTTTGTTGGGTGCATATATGTTCAAGGTGGATATTTCTTGTTGATGGACTGAAACTTTTATCCTTATGTAGTGACCTTTCATGTCTTTTTAAATTTTTTAGCTTAAAGGGTATTTTGTCTGATATTAAGATTGTGACTCCTGCTTTCTTTTGTGTTCTGTTTGCCTGAAATTTTGTTTCCCATCCTCTTTGAGTCTGTGAGTTTCCTTTCTGGTGAGATGTGTCTCTTGGAGCCAGTGTATCAGTGTCTCATGATATTTTATCCAGTTTGCCATTCTATGTTTTTCAGTGGTGCATTTAGTCCATTCACATTCAGGCTAATTATTGAAATGTGAGAGTTTATCCCTGTCATGAAATTCTTATAGAGTTTGTTGTTTTGCTGCTGTCTGTTTGTTATCTTTCTTTTGATTTTTGACTTGATATATGTATGTTTTCAGTCTTTTTCCTGGATTCTTGTGAAGGACATTGTCATTTCTTTTTTTTTTTTTTTCTTTCTTCTGTGTTTAATACTTTCTTAAGTGTTTCTTGTAAGGCTGATCTGGAGGCAGCATAAGCTCTTAGGGATTGAATGTCTGGGAAAGATTTTAATGCTTCATCATTGATGAAGTTTAGCTTAGCTGGATAGGTAATTCTTGGTTGAAATTGTTTATATTTGAGAACTTTGAAGATTGGGCTCCAAGTTCTCCTAGTCAAGCTCTCTTAGCTCCAAGCTCTCCTAGTAGATAAGTCTACTGCTATTCTAATTGGTCTTCCCTAGTAGTTAGTCTGACCTTTTTCTATTGCTGTCTTTAGGATTTTTTCTTTTATACCTACTTTGTGTTGGCAAATTACTATATGTCTAGGAGATGGTCTTCTCATTTGTTGTCTTGCAGGAGTTCTCTGAATTTTTTGTGTTTGAATGGACATGTCACTGATGAGATGAGGGAAGTTTTCTTGGATAATTTCAGAGAATGTTTGTTCCAAGGTGACCTCTGTCTATCTACCTCAGGAATTCTAGTTAATCTTAGGTTTGGTCTCTTGAAATAATCGTTCATCTCATGAAGGTTTTGTTCTGTCTTTTTAAGCTTCTTTTCTATGTTTTTGACAGTTTGGGTTAGTTCCATATTTTAGTCCTCAAGCTCTGAGATTCTTTCTTCTGCTTGGCTAAGTCTGTTTTCCATGCTTATCAGTTTGTTATTTATTTCATTCACTGTATTCTTTATTGCTGTTATCTCAGTTATCAACTCCTTCATTCTTTCCTCTTGTCTCTCCTCAATTCTATTTATTCTCTCTATTAATGTCTTGATATCTGCATTTGTGGCTTGAGATCAGTCATTCTGGGCCTCTTCTTCGTTTGCATTCCAGAGTCTGTATTCTCAGTGTCTGACCTCCCAGGGGTCTGTGTGAGACCCATATTCTTCTTTTGGTTTTTCTTCATTTGTGTAGATTTTCCTCCTCTTTTTTTTCTTTTTCTTTTTTATCTCTTCTTTAATTCTGTTGTTCAGGGATTGGGGGTGGGTGGCTTCTATTTCTGTTTGCTTAATCTCCTATTTTCCTTATGTGGATTCTCTGGCTTTGTTCAATTATGAAGCTAGACTGTGGGTGGGGGGCTGTATTTTTTGCAGTTTTGAGATTTAATTGAGGGGGGAGCTATGATTCAGAAACTATCTGCAGATCCCATTATCCACTGACAGGTGTTTGGGCCCTCTGGAACTCACTTCCCACTGCCTTACACCCTGTCCATGCAGTGGGAAGATAGGTTTGCCACCTGAAAGCAAAATGAGGTAAGAAAAAGGAAAAGAATGGAGAAAGGAAGGAGGAAAATGAAAGGACGGTGGAGAGAGGAAAGAATAAGCGGGAAAACAGGAGTACCAACTAACAAATGAAAAGAGACAAAAAGACAGAAAAGATAAAAAAACAAAAACATACAGACAATCATACAAACATACAAATGAACAACACTCCCCCCCCGTTGATGTACTCTCCCTCAGAAATACCTATACACAAACAGGATGTCTAAAAAAAATAAAATAAAATAGCTGGGCTCGGTGGCTCAGCCTGTAATCCTGTGCCTTTGGGAAGCTGCGGTGAGTGGATTGCCTGAGCCTGCAGGTTCAAGACCCACCTGGGTGGCGAGACCTCATCTCTACAATAAATAAATAAAAAAAAAAATCAGCCAGGTGTGGTAGCACGAGCCTGTAATTCCGGCTACTCGGAAGGCTGAGGCGGAAGGATCGCCGGAGCCCAGCAGGTCGAGGCTGCGGTGGCCGGGAGCGGCCACTGCACTCCAGCCTGGGCGATAGAGTGAGACTCCAACTCAAAATAAATAAATAAATAAAAAATAAAAAAATAATAAAATAAAATAAAATTACAGAAACAAAGCAAGCACAAAAACATAATCAAAAACAAAGAAAGTAGAGGAAAAGAAAAAAAACTAAAACAAAAAATCAAGTAGAACAGAAAAACAAAATTTGCTCTGAGGCAGTTCTTGTAACTTCAACTTCCTTTCAGCTGTGGTCTCCAGCCCCACCCCTCTGCTCTCAACACAGGCTGATAGGGTTGCTCTCAGTGGGTCAGATGACCCATGTACTATTGTGGGAGGAGGGTGGATCAGATCTGGACTCACCTGGGTTCCTGTCACTTTTGTCAAGTATCCCACTCAGATCTGATGTGTCTGTCCCTGTTCCAGCATGGGGGATGGGTATCTGTCTCTCTGAGTTTGATGAGATAACCTCTAGGTCCCAGGTTGAAGGCTGAGTGGAGTTGGGCAGGGAAATGTAGGTCTCTGCCTAGTCCCAGGACAGAGAAAATGATTCCGGCTGGTGTTTCCTCACCAGTGGCAGTGCTCCTCTCTAGCTCTCCCTGACTGCTCTCTCCTCAGATCTGGGGCTCCAGCTGCTTTGCTGTCACAGGTGATGGTGTCGCTGGGCTCCACGTGATGAGGAACAGCTGTATTTGGAGGGCTTTTCTCAGAAGAGCCCCAAGGACAGCAGATGATCCTGCACATTGGTGGCTCCAGTCACTGGGTGGTGGGGGATTGCAGTCACCTCTGGAGGAGAGCCCTGGGTGCATGAACCCAAGTCTCCCTTCAGACAAACTTTCACTCTCCCATCAGCACACACCCACTCACACACAGAGTCTTTATGGACACTCACTTTTGCAGAGACTCTCACAGTCTGACCTGTTCCATTTCCATCTTGCCAGAAATCCTCTGATCTTAAGTTTTATTGCTTATACTGTCCAGGGTGTGGGTATAAAGAGAATCATAACTGTATGTACTATGAGTAACTTGTTCTAACTTACATGAAATGTTACTCTTGAGAACTAAAAGAGTTAACACACTCTTTTAGATGAGTAGAGTAGGGTGAAATTGTGTAGGCCTTAAAAATTGGACAGAGAAAGTTTTATTTGGTGCTATAGGTCAAACATTTTTAATGTAATGGACCCCACTCCTTAAGCCTAATTTTCTTCTAAAATACATTGTGTAGAACAATTAATGCTGTTAAACTTTTGCTGTTAAAATGAGAGCAGGTTGCCATGAGCCTCCCATTTTTCCCTCTTGGCAGGCCCAGAGGAGAACACCACAGATCTTCTGATGTTCAGGGGTGCTTAATTAGAAAAAATTGCTTTATATAGGCTCTTGAACAGGAAAGTAGAACGATTAGAGTAATTTTTGACAAGAGTTTGGTGGAATATGATTTTCTAAGAGGACCTGGAGATGAGAGAACCTAGAGAGATTGGAAATTTTTTATCATATTAATCCAAGTTTGAGGTGATGAAGACTGTACGGTATACATTTTCTTTTTTTTTGTTTGAGTTGGATCTCATTCTGTCACTCAGGCTGGAGTGCACCTTCTGAACTCTGGTGATCCTTCCACCTCAGCCTTCCAAGTAACCAGAACTACAGGCACGCACTACCACACCCAGCTAATTTTTTTTTGATTTACTGTAGAGATGAAGTCTCACCAAATTGCCTAGGCTGGTCAGGCATATATATATCCTTAAGCCTTTGTGGTAGACATAAAAAGGACCCTCAAAGATGTCCACATCCTGATCCCCAAAAACTATGAATATATTATCTTACATGAGGAAAGAAACTCTGCAGATGGGATTACGTTTTCCAACCTTTAGATGGGGAGGTAATCCTGGATAATCTGGGTGGGCCCAATCTAATCACATGAGTCCTTCAAAGACCTTTCCCTGCTGTGATCTGAGAACCAGAGAAATGGCAGCAGCAGCATGAGAAGGTTTCAACCTGCTGTTGCTACTTTGATGATGGAAGAGGTCATGAGGCATGGAATAAAAGCAACCTCTAGAAGCTGGAAAAGGCAAGGAAATGAATTCTTCCTTGCTGCCTCTAGAAGGGAGAGCAGCCTGCCAACATCTTTATTTTAGCTCAGTAATCCTCATGTCAAATTTCTGGCCTAAAGAACTACAAGATAAGTTTGTACTGTGGAAGCCACCAAGGCTGTGGTAACTTGTTACAGCAGCAGTGGAAAATTTGACCGGGCTCAGTGGCTCAACCAGCAATCCCAGCACTTGGAAGGCCAAGGCAAGATGACTGCCTGAGCCATGGGTTTGCGACCAGTCCTGGCAACTTGGCAAGACTTCATCTCTACAATAAATAAAAAAAAATTACCTGGGTGTGGTAGTGCATGCCTGTAGTTCTGGTTACTTGTAAGGCTGAGGCAGAAGGATCACCGAAGTCTACCAGGTGCACTCCAGTCTGGGCGACAGAGTGAGATCCAACACACACACACACACACAAAAATATGTATAGTCTTCATCATCTCAAACTTGGATTAATATGATAAAAAATTTCTAATCTCTCTAGGTTCTTTCATCTCTAGGTCCTCTTAGAAAATCATATTCCACCAAACTCTTGTCAAAAATTACTCTAATCATTCTACTTTCCTGTTTAAGAGCCTATATAATGCAATTTTTTCTAATTAAGCACCCCTGAACATCAGAAGATCTGTGGTGTTCTCCTCTGGGCCTGCCAAGAGGGAAAAATGGGAGGCTTATGGCACCCTGCTCTCATTTTAACAGCAAAAGTTTAACAGCATTAATTGTTCTACATAATGTATTTTAGAAGAAAATTAGGTTTAAGGAGTGGGGTCCATTACTTTAAAAGTATTTGAACTATAGCATCAAATAAAACCTTCTCTGTCCAATTTTTAAGGCCTGCACAATCTTATCCTACTCTACTCATCTAGTGTGCTAACTTTTTTAGTTCTCAAGAGTTTTTTATATATATATATATATATATATATTTTTTTTTTTTTTTTTTTCTTTTTTTTTTTTTTCTTTTTCTTTTTGAGTTGGAGTCTCCCTCTGTTGCCCAGGCTGGAGTACAGTGGCACACTCATGGCCACCCTAGCATTGACCTGGTGAGCTCTGGCGACACTTCCACCTTGGCCTTCCAAGTAGCCAGAACTATAGACGCAAACTACCATGCCCAGCTAATTTTTGATTTATTGTAGAGATAAGGTCTCGCCAAGTTGCTCTGGCTGGTCTCAAACCCAGGAGCTCAGGCAATCCACTCATCTTGGCCTCCCAAAGTGCTGGGGTTACAGACTGAGCCACCGAGCCCAGCCAGACTTAGATATTTTAAGCAATCAATAGGACTTCCCTTTTAGCTGACTTATTGATGGCTCAAGTCAATTTGATATAGAAATAGGGTGGAAAAAGTAGAGGAATATATGAGGTCAAGTATTAGTCATTTGGGTAATTCCACTACTTTTCAACCACTATGAGACATGGAGATCCCTGTCTGCCTGCTTACTGACTTTAGAGACACAGCACTGTGGTAATGAAAACATGAGTCTAAGTGTCTTGGGAAAGGCTTCAGATCGGGGGTCAATAAACCTTATGAAAGAAGGCCCAATCTGTTTCTGAGTGTCCCCAGGAATGGGATTATTTTCCACCTTCCCCAGAAGCACTAGTGCCTCTCTTGCCTCCCATTTGGAGGGTGGCAAGCAGGGCATCTTCCTCCCTCCTCTGTTCTTTTCTTATATGGGTCCATCACGTTCACTTCCTGGATGGAGCCAATGGGGCCAGGTATGGAAAATGATTGTGGAAATACAGTAGAAGGTTGCATTGGGACCACACTGGAAATAGTATATGGAGATACTAGTATCCACTGGTTAGGTGATTTGGGTACAGATGAAGGTGGTCGCAATCATACGGAGTGGAATGTGAGTATGAGAGCCTTTCTGTACTATTGGGGGTGGCTCCGGGAGAAGGTAGTTAAGACACTACCTTAGACAGTTTTGATCTCTTTATTTCTTAGTCTCGTTGGTTGCACCTGATTTCCTCCATGACATTAAAAACTGTTGTATGATTTTGTTCTGTTGGTAGCACATGATTTTTCCAAATTAAAAAAAAAGAAATGAAAAGGTTATGCTTTTCTTCTAAGTCTGTGTAAACAAACCCAGTAATTACCATAATTCAAATTGCTGCTGAAACTCTCCATATTTTAATGTGCACACTGTTGCTCTTGCTACTAAATCTCTGCATATATCCTGGGAAGCTAATCCTGAATTAGAAAACGGAAAAACTGATTAAAATAAAATTGGGCCAAGTCCATGATTTTTATATTCATAAGATTCAAATTTTCTGTGAGCAAATGTGCAGTATGAATTGAATTATCTTTCAGAGTAACAACAACAACAACAAAAAGAAACAGAAACAATGGCAAAATATGGGTATCCATGCAGGGGGAGATGTATGAATTAGACCCACTGTGGTTTCAGTGATTTTGATTCAATATTCTGCCCCTGTGAAACAACCTTTACTTACTAGGCTGCACAAATTCAATTCTTTTCAGTCTAATGTGAATATTAACCAGTTTTCCTATAACAACATTTCCTCAAATTTTATACATTTACCAAAAAGTTTTCCACTGAGCTTTGAAGATAGCATTATTAGTCCTTATAAGTGTTTTAATCACTCTCTTTCCTCATTGCCTTTAGGACAAAAGAACAGTTGTAAATGTTCAAACAAAAGTCAGGAAAGTGAGAGTTTGTTGTTTTTGTGCCTATAGGCATGGACTAGATGAAATTGAATATTAAGGAAATCATGTAAGAAATTCAAGTCTCCACATTTTCTTTTAGTAAATTGGAATAATTTTACCATCCCTGCTACACATCTTTCTATTTTCCCTTCAGATGCACTCTTGGCCCTTTATACCCTTTTCTCTTCCCAGGAGGCTGACCTCTATGGACCTCGCTAACAAGCTCCCTTGTCTTCTGTCTTTCATTTGGTTTGGACAATGGAAGTCCTAGCAGGAGGGAGAAGGGAAGGTAAGTCCAAGGTCTTTTCAGGCTGGTTGTGTCCCTCCGTTGAAGGCCAATGCTCTTGTCAAGGTTGTTCTTTTTTCCAGGCTCTGGAAACTACTTTCTCACCTTTTCCCTTCAGGCCTGGTGAAGACGTTAACATTGCATTGTTACTAGCCTGTGCATACTGCACACTCCCTGTGGTTTGGGGTTTCCATATCTTGCCCACATCTTTATAAATAGTCCCTTTAGCAAACCTTCCTCAAATTAGCCCACTTTATCCATGCTTTTCACTTCTTGCTTTGACCCTTACAGAGATAGAATCTGGTTCATTCAGTCCTACTGATTCTACATGTAAATATGAGGGGGAACCAAAAACAACCCACAATTATCTTTTGGAGGGTGGGCCCCTTGTAATACTGGCTTCCCCCACTAGGAACCCGTTGGCATCAGTGTCCCAGTTAGTGTTGTTGTGAGAGACTGTGTTTAGCTTCAATGAAGTTTTTTTTGAGATTCTTTCGACATGTTTGCCCATTTCATATGGGTGATTTATGAGTGCACCTGCCAACACCACACTGAGTGTTCAGCAGTTCTTGACCAAACATGGCATGACCCCCATGCCCTACCCTTCCTATTTACCTGATCTTGCCCCAAGCAACTTTTCTTTCCCAGGATGAAAAAAGTTCTCAAAAGGAAACATTTTGCTGATATGGAAGAGGTGAAACAAAAAGCAGCAGAGACACTAAAGGCATCAAAATTGATGAGCTCTATAACTGTTTTGAGTAGTGAAAAAAGCATCTCGATAGGTATATTGTATTAAATGGAGAGTACTTTGAAGGTGACTGAAGTTTGAAATGTAAGAATAAGTACACAAGTTTTTAATAAATAAATTTTGTTTTTTGGGGTCCCCCCTCATATATTTAAATTTTTCCCACATTCTGAGTCCATCATCATCTCTTACCAGGAATACTAACTAATCTCTCTATTTTCAGTCTTTGTGGCTTAAAATGTTTCCTGTCACTCATATAATAAAACCCCAGTTCATTATCATGGCCCAAGGCCCTGTATGCTCAGGCTTTTATTATTCAACTTCCTCGAGTCACACTCATTTTCTAGGTTCTGGAACATTCCAAGTTCTCTTTTGCCTCGGAATTTTTGCTTGTGTTGTTCACTCTGCCTGGCTTGTTCTTCTCTCTACCCTTCATATGGGTAGCACCATCAAAGACAAAAACTGAAAAAGTAAGGAGATTGATTTTGTTTAAGCTGTTGCAACAGAGAAAGCGCACAGATTTGGAGATTAAAATGTGAATTCATTTTCTATTGCTACTATAAAAAGCTATGACAAAATTAGTGGCTTAAAAGAATAGAAATTCATTCTCTTACAGTTCTACAGGCTGGAATTTTAAAAAATGAGTCTTTTGTGGCTAAAATGCAGGTGTCTCCAGGGCCACACTCCTTTTGGAGGCTCTAGGGGAGAATTTGTCTCCTTGCTTTTTCCTACAACTAGGGCTGCATTCCTTTGCTTATGACCCCTTCCTCTGTCTTTGAAATCAGCAGCATAGAATCTTCTCTCTGTTTCCATCACATGACCTTCTTCTGTCTGTAGGAAAACCTTCATCTGCTTCCCCCTTACCAAGACTCTTGCGCTTATATTTAGGGCCCACTCAGATAGCCCAGGATGACTGCCTCATTTCAAGATCCTTAATCACATCTGCAAAAAACTCTTTTATTCATATAAGGGACCATGCACAGATTCTAGGGATTAGAACCTGGATATCTTTCGGGGCCATCATTTAGCCTACTACGGTATGTCTCAGTAACGGTAGTTTTGCCTTTTATAGGGAAAAGTAGACAAGTTACAGGTGAGAGTAATTTAGAGTTGGGATTATTTTCAATCAAGGGAGTTTTCAGTGGAAGAGGAAAAATGTTTACTTCTGAATCTAGCTAGTTTCAGAAAGACAATTTAATCTTAGCTAATTATTCTTGAAACACAAAACAAAGTTAGAGAGTTTGTATCTGACCATATCTGCAGACTTGGAGAAAGGGAAGGTCTGTGTTTGACTTTGTCACAGGTAAACAAGGGACTCCTTGTCACAGGTAAACAAGGGACTCCTACAAGTCTGGTAGGAGTCATGAGAAAGAGTTGACAGTAATTCTTTTTTTTTTTTTTAAGTTGGAGTTTCACTCAGACTGGCACACTCCCGGCCACTGCAGCCTCGACCACCGCAGCCCCGGCCACCGCAGCCTCGACCTGCTGGGCTCCAGCAATCCTTCTGCCTCAGCCTTCCAAGGTAGCTGGAACTACAGGAGCGTGCTACCATGCCCTGGCTATTTTTTTTTATTTATTTATTGTAGAGATGAGGTCTTGCCACGTTGCCCAGGCAGGTCTCGAACCCTCAGGCTCAGGCAATTCACTCACCTCGGCCTCCCAAAGTGCGGGATTATAGGCTGAGCCACGGAGGCCGTCTGACAGTAATTCTTATGTAAGTCATGTAGAGAATGCAGTTAACTATTTTCTAGAACACAAAAATTAAGGGTTTTTTTTTGTTTGTTTGTTTTTTAGTTATCTCTGTTTTCCAGAAGCACAGGGCTCAGATAAAGTTCAAAATTCAACACTGTGAGTACCAACTCATCCTTAAATATTTTTTATAGACACCCTCCCTGGTTACCCTATCTAAGTACTAGCCTTTCTGTTACCTGTCATAGTTTTCTCATTATTTTTCTTTATTTTCTCCTTAGTATTTTTCACAATGTGTAATTATTATTTGTATTTGTTTGCTTGTCTACCCAAACCTTGAACTTTTTGAGGACAGGGAATGGATGTCATATCTTAAGAGCTTAGAACAATGTATTTTTCTATGTTTAGAGCCTAACACAGTTTTGCTGAATTGAACTGACAAAAGAACTGATAACAGAGGGCCAATAAACCCATGAGAAACTGTTTAGTAATTACCTCACTGGTTGTGAGCTAAATGAAAATAAAAACAAATGATGAAAATAAAGAGTCAGAAATCTCAGGCAGCAGGACCAGCACGTTCAGAAACCTAGAAAGCACAGAGAGTATGTGGAGTCTGGGGCATGGCTGGTGTGGGAGGAGGCCTGAGGCAGGTAGGATGAGGCTACATAGTGAGTCAGAGACCAGACCCCAAAGAAGCTTCACACTTTCCATCTTCATCAGCACCCTGCATTCGTTCATCCTTCTAACAAATACTTGTCAAATGCATTTCATGTGCCAGGCACTGGTCTAGACTTTGCAGATCTAGCAGGGAACAGAACAGACAAAAATAGGTCTGATAGTAAATAGAAAATGTGATTAAAATAAATAGTTGAGAGTTAAGGAGAAGAGTAAAGCAGGGGAGAGAGATGTGGAATGTAGGCTTGTGATTTTCGAAAGAGTGGCCAGGGAAAGGCCTCTGTGAGAATATGCTATTTTCTGGGTGTGCAAATGGGCATTGAGGGTTGTTTCACCAAACCTAAAGGGACTGATGTCTTAGGGAAGGGCATTCCAGGCAGAGGGTACAGCAAGCTCTAAGGTCTTAGGGTGCAAACTCACCTATAAGAGGCCAGTGTGGTCTGAACAGAGTGACAGAGGAGGGTATACAATTGTAGGAGATGAGGTCACAGGAGTGGGTGAGTGAGGTGCAGTGATAGGGCCTTGTATGCTTTTGTAAGGACAGTGACTTTTCTACTGACTGAAATAGGAATCCATAAGAGAAATGACAGTCTTTATTTCATTTTGCAAGACTGGACTGCAACTGTGAAACGAGCCAGAGGAGCAAGGTCTGATGTGGAAAGATCCTTGAGGAGATCTGGGTGAGAAATTATCTATGGCAGCATGGATCAGAGAGGCAGCAGTAGAGATGGTGAGAAGTAGTTAGATTCTGGATATATTCTGAAGCCAACAGGTTTTGCTGCTAGATCAGATGTGAGATGTGAGAGAGAGAAGTTAAGGATGACTCCAAGATTCATGACAAGGAGATGGCATTGTCATATATGGGGACAAGGGAGAGTGCTAAAAGAGCAGCTTTGAGAAGGAAGATCAAAAGCTCCATTTTGGATACATTCAGTCCAAAGTACACAAATAATAAAAAGATACCTGTGCTTGTGTAGTTATTACAACACTATTCCCAATAATAGCAAAGATATGGAATCGACCTAAGTGTCCATCAACAGATGATTGGATAAAGAAAATGTAGTATTTACACACAATTAAATACTATTTAGCTATAAAAAAGAATAAAATCATATCTTTTGCAGCAACATGGATAGAACTGGAGACCATTATCTTAAATGAAACAAATCAAATACAGAAAAGCAAATACGGTATGTTCTCACTTATAAGTGTGAGCTAAATAATGTGTACACAGATGTTGACAGTGGAATGATAGATAATGAAGACTTGGAAGGGTGAGGGTGTGGAAGGGGATGACAGATGGGAAATTACTTAATGGGTACAGTGTACATAATTCAGGTGATGGGTAACCTAAAAGCCTTGACTTCACCACTACACAATCTGTGCATGTAACAAAATTATACTTGTACCCCATACATTTATATTAAGAAGTGCACAAATAATACTTTTTTTGAGTAGAATTCATTTTGTAAATGTACCTGGGAGCATTAGGAAATCATAGAATGGTGATCGTCCCTCTCCAATGTGCGGGTTGTGTTAGCAGCTGGAGTTATTTAAACACCTTTTAATACCTGCTATTTTTTACTCTCTTGAACCTTTCACTTTCCTTGAGGATAATTCTACCACCTCTTTGTCGGACAGAAGTACAACAGGGAAATTAGAAAATCAAAGTACATAACAACAGAGAAGTCAATTTCCTTTTCTTGACCTCTTAGGTATCCAAAAGAGCAGTGGAACCAAATTTGGCAGCTTGAGAAAGTCACTATGGTTGGGGAGAGCTGTGTGAGAACAGAAGCCTGTGCTTTGGCCCCCAGGGTCTGCAGCTAAGCTCCACAATGTGGTAGTTATGCATGCCTTTCTCTCAAAAGTTGACTGCTGAGTTTTGTCCCCAAACTGCTCTCTGCTGCAATATCTTCCAGGCTAAGGAGGAAAGTAAAGGCTCCTTGTCAAAGATGTTGTTACTTGTCACCTTCTCTGAAGCAATGACATTCATGACCTGTATCTTGGGCCCAACCTCTGAGAAGTTTTCCTTTCTGTACTTCTCATCTTAAATTACTTAACCTGAGAATATACTGTTTAAGTCTTTCAGTACAGCTCCATAAACTCTGTGTAACTGCAGAAAGAGTCAGTCCATGTAAATTAATTTTCCAGATAACTGAAGCTTAGCCAACTTTTGATGTCAGCCATTGGATAAGGATTTTTCTGAGGATGAACTGCAATGCACATATACTTGCTTTTTAAACCAGGATACAGGGGACAAAATTGGGCTTTTCTGCCATTAGTCTATTTGTCCTCTTACAAGTGATAATGTACTCAAGCTCTGTTGAGGTATGTAGAGTCTTTGGCTCCCACATTTTTTACTTTAGTTTGCTGCGTTTTTGAGCTTCATGTTTCCTTCAGTGATTTTTATTTTTTAATTGGAATCTCACTCTGTCACCCAGGCTGGAGGGCAGTGGCATGATCACAGCTCACAACAGCCTTGATCTCCTGGGCTCAGGTGATCTTCCTGCCTCAGCCTCCTGAGTAGCTAGGACTACAGTTGTGTGCCACCACACCCAGCTAATTTTTTGTATATTTTTAGAGATGAGGTCTTGCTATGTTGCCAGGGCTGGTCTTAAACTCCTGGGCTCAAGAAATCCTTTTGCCTTGGCCTCCCAAAGTGCTGGGATTACAGGTGTGAGCCTCTGTGTCCAGCCCAATAAATGTTTTTGGTGTTTTGCTGCATTATCCCTGGTGTCACTTATTGCTCCTTACTGCTCATTTAACATGCTGTTGACTAGGAAGCCACGTAACCAGAATTGTGTACAAATGCTCTATATGAGAACCCGTTTTAGTACCAGAGGAACTCTTAAGTCTTTTCAGCTTTAATTTATTTTTATGGTTCTAGATATCCCCCAAAATGGGCATGATCTGTGGAACTTTTATTTGGACACCACATCGATCATTTTTAACTTATTATCTGACTCCTAGCTTGGCTCTTAGTATCTGATATATGATCTTAGAAATATGAGATAGCATTTGTGGCAGTTAGGATCTAAGATGGCCAGTGTAAGGTGTCATCTCTTCCCCTTGGGTTTGGGTGGGACCTATAAGTATGATTGGGTGCCACCTCAATTACCAGGTTACCTTATATGAAAGAGATAAAAGGATTTTGTAGATGTAATTAACTGCAGTCCTTAATCCACTGATTTTAAATTGAATCACAAGGGAGATTGACCAAGGTGGGCCTGACTTATTCAGGTAAGCCTTTTAACAGAGGATCTAGAGCAGAAATCCCCAGCTCCCATGCCATGGACCAGTGTTCCTGTTAAGAACTGGACCATATACAGCAGGAGGTGAGCTGCAGGAGAGCGAGTGAGACTTTATCTGTGTTTACAGTCACTCCTCATTACTTGCATTATTGCCTGAACTCCGCCTCCTGTCAGATCAGTAGTGCATTAGATTCTCATAGGAGCCCGAACACTATTGTGAACTACGCATGCAAGGGATCTAGGTTTCGCACTTCTTATGTGAATCTAGTGCCTGATGACCTGAGGTGGAGCTGAGGTGGTGATGCTAGCTCTGAGAAGCAGCTGCAAATACAGATTGACATTAGCAGTGAGGTTTGACTGCACAGAGACCATATTAAATCAATTGTTTGCAGACTTATATCAAAACCCTATCAGTGAGTGACAAGTGAGTTAATGTACTACCATTGTGCAACTGCATCTGGTGACTGGTTTTAAGTTAGAATCTGGTACTTATTTCAGTTTGCATGTAGCCTGTCCATTATTTTATGTACCACTTCAGCCTCTTTTTTTAAATGATGCGTTGTACAATTATTTCATTATATATTGCAATGTAATAATAATAGAAATAAAGTATACAATAAATGTTATGTGCTTGAATCATCCGGCCACCACACCCCCCCATCCTTGTCAGTGGAAAAACTGTCTTCCACAAAACCAATTCCTGATGCAAAAATGTTGGGAACTGCTGGTCTAGAGGTTAAAGATTTCTCTCTGCTGGCCTTAAAGAAGCAGGCTGCAATGTATTCTATAGCAGCAAGGAAATTAATTCAGTCACCAACTGCTTGAGCTTGGAAGAGAACCTTGAGGCTCCCAGGAGATTGTAGGCCCAGCTAACACCTTCATTCTAATGGAGTGATCCTGAGATGAGAATCAACCAGTTTAAGACATGTTGAACTCTTGGCTCCATAGAAACTGTGAAATAATAAATGGGTGCTGTTTTAAAACAGGAAGTGTGTGATAATTTGTTATGCAGTAATAGAAAATCAGTACAGCATCCCACTTGAATTTTGTGTTTAAAGGGATGAAAGAACGTATTATACTTGTAATACATAGATCCATGCAAACCCAAGCACATTATAATTACACCAGATCCATGTAAACTCAAGCACATTATAATTATGCCATTCTACTATGGATAATGTAAATTTTGAGTTTTCTTTGGCCCAGAAAATAAAACTTAGAATCTATTAAGATTATTCAAGATTATTCTTGTCCATTCCTAAGCTTCAGAAAATAAAATGTGCAAGATGACCCTAATATTTGCAGGGCTGTAGTAGCAAATCTGATGCAACATTTCTCTATCACTTTCTTCATCCAAGAGAGAACCATATTTTTGTTTGTTTTTGAAGATCTCATTTAAAAAAAAACCAACACCAAAACAAACCTAAACTTTATTAGTGGGTGTGTGGTAGGTCAACTTTTTTGTTTACAGTGATATTTTAGTTGCTTATATTTATTTTCTTCTTTTATTTTATTTATATTTATTTATTTTATAAATGAATGCAACATAATAATGGTGGTATAATATCTTGCATTTTGAGTACTAAGAAGTTTATTATATATGACTTTCACAATATATGTCACTTCAAACATGAGTTAATAATTAAATACAGCCTGTCAGTCAAGTAGTTTTATTTCATGTATTTACTTTTTAAAATATTATTTTGAATGGTTATTACTGATAAATAGTAAAAATTAAATCTCTTGTCTGTCTTACATTCATCTTGCTTTCCTCTCCAAAGTCAATCCTTACTGGTTTTTTCTTGTGCATTCTTCTAGAGGTATTCTATGCATTTACAAATAAATATGAATAAATAAATGGTAATTAATGCTCACTAAGTGTGGTTAATTATATTAACTGATTTCCTGACAATAAGATCTATCTATATTCTCAAAATATCTATATTCCTAATTATGGAAAGGTGTTGGAATATATTGGTAAAATTGAGTTGCTTATATTCCATTTTGGATTTTTCTATGTTTATTCATACAATAAATTGATTTGTAGTTTCCTGTTTTTGTCATCTGTTATATTTTAGTATAAAGTTTATGCTAGTTTTGCAAAATAACAGAGAAACAGAAAAAAACTGTTTTATCTTGCTCTGTTCAGCAAGAGCTTAAATAGAATGGTAATTAGCTTTTCTTTGAAGTTAAAAAAAAGTCTCCTAGAAAAAAATTCTTTGGGTTGATGCCTTCTTAGAGTATGAAATCTTTGACAATTTTTGTGTTTTATTCTTTTTTTTTTTTTTTGAGTCAGAGTCGCACTCTGTCGCCCAGGCTGGAGTGCAGTGGCATGTTCATGGCCATTGTAGCCTTAACCTGCTGGGTTCAGGCGATCCTTCCTCTTTAGCCTTCTAAGTAGCTGGAACTACAGGCATGCACAATCACATCCAGCTAATTTTTTTGATTTATTGTAGAGATGAGGCCTCGCCATGTTGCTCAGGCTGGTCTTGAACCCCTGCATGGGCTCAGGCAATCCTCTCACCTCCGCCTCCCAAAGTGCTGGTTTTATTCTTAAGTATTAGATTTTATCAGGTGTTCTATTTCTTTTTGAGTTAATTTTAGTAACTTATATTTTACTACAAATTGTTATGTTCTTTGAAATGAAGGTTAAGGAGGTAAGTAATGACCCCTCTACTAGTAAGTGGGGAAACTGCGATTTAGTTCCTATGTCTCGGATTCCAGAAATTGAGCTCTTAATTTTACTGTGCAGCTTTTGTTCCTCGATGTCTTCTTTATGCCTTTTTCTCTTTTTGGTTACTTTGTGAAGTTTTAAATTTTTAGTTTAATCTTAATTTTCACTTTTCTTATTTATTAATAAATCAATTTATGGTTATATATTTACCTCCAGCTCCTGATTTATCAGCATAAAGTATGTTTTGCTATATGGAATTCTTAATGTCATTTTTACTAAATAGTGTAAAACTGCATTATCTATTTCTTTTTTGACTTGAGTTATTTAGAAAAATTTTCTTTCCCCAGTGAGTAGGGTTTTTGAAATTGTTATTTATGTATTTGTAAATAATGTCAGTTTTATCATAGTGTGATAAAATGTGATATTTACTATTTCTATTTCTGATATTTACTGAGATTTTATTTGCTATCTAATATAGAATTTGCTTTTATAAATATTCTGTAGGTTCCTAAAAGATGGTTTATTTTTTCTGGATGAGCACTATTGTACCTATTGAATTAACTTTTTTTTTTTTTTTTGATTTGGAGTCTCACTCTGTCGCCCAGACTGGAGTGCAGTGGCTGCTCCCGGCCACCGCA
>NW_007256697.1:164014-180180 GCF_000164805.1 Carlito syrichta
CTTGAACCCGCGGGCTCAGGCAATCCACTCACCTCAGCTTCCCAAAGGCGTGGGATTACAGGCTGAGCCACCGAGCCCAGCTTGAATTAATTTTTTAATGTAGCTTGAATTCTTCCTATACTTGATTTGTCAAAGATAGTGATATAGGTAAGTTATTTTCTAAGAAAATTGAGTTTATGTGATTCTCCTTTTGTTTCCAACAATTCTTGTATTATTTATGTCAACACCATGCTATTTGTTTACATAAGCTGTATTATTATTATTATAGTCATATTGTGTGGTTTTATATATTTTATAAATATAAAATAATAATCTCCTGTCCTTCCTAATTCTCCTAGTCTTAAACCTTAAAATTATTATTGCCATCTTTATTCTTTTTCTTGAATATTTGTATATATTTTGTTTATTCTTTTGCTTTTAACCTTCTTTTTCTACTTCCAGTTGTAAACTCTTAGCCTTTTTAGTATTTGATTTTGAATATACTTGCAGATAGAATAGTTTTATTTTGTTAATTAAATTTGTCTTTGTTTATAAGAAAAATTAGCACATTTATATTTTCTATTTGTTTCTTGTAGGTTTCATTTTTCTTTTACTCTGTGGTATTGCATAATTCTGTGATATTGTATAATTTCTCTCTTTTTAAATAGAAATTTTTTTGACTTTTCTCTTTTAGATTATTTTTTCCTGTTTCATGCCTTATGTAATGGAATTGATGCACAATGGTTTTTTGTTTGTTTGTTTTTCTTTTCTAGTGCTGCTGCCATGGACATCCATGAGATTCTCCACTGTGGCACCCATGTCTGCTTTGAGTGCCTACCAAACACACCATGCATCTTCTCAGGGAAGCTGTTTCTGAATACTCTCAGTATCCAACAAAGAGGTCCTAAGGAAGATACTACAATCTGTCCTGCGCCTTTTCTCAATTTCAGCTTCAGATTAGGAGAAGGGGTTAGTGGAAATCCTTCAGGGTCTCTTACAATTATTTCCTAAGATCTTTTTCTTAGGTACATTGGTTGCAAGCTGACCTTTGATAACTTCCTTCAATCTTCTCGCATGTAAACTATAGCTTGATTCTACTTCTAAAAAATGTTATCATGTGAATGACATCCTTTCTTTGTTTCCTGCTGTGATGCAATTGCTTTTTCTACTTTTATGTCTCTTTGGTCATTCAGGGGAGATATGACAGGTGATTGAGAAAGAATTAGATGTGTTTATGTTTTACAGAAATATGGTCATCCTGCACTTAGTGTGTCTACAAGACATCCAGAGAGAAACACCAAGAAAATTGGTGTTTAAATATGCCTGAGTTAGAAAATATAGAAGTCAAGTCACGGGAAGGGGAAGGGCTGCCTAAAGCAGAGTTTCCAGAATCTTGCAGATCTTCAGAATATACAGGTCCCTCTCTTAGTCCCATCCCCAGAGATTCTAACTTAGCAGGGCTATGGCAGTCCCCAAGAATCTGTACTCTCTTTTTAAAGGTTTCATTGAAAGATTTCTAAAATTGGGTATTAAGGTGAAAACAATATTCCCATATGGCTCCATTTATGAAGTAATTTTTAATGTTTATATATACATGGATATGTTTTTAGGGATGCAGGCAGGTTTATCAACCAAAAATGTAATGAAATTTTGAAAAGTCATTGTGAGGAAAGGGTGGGAACAGAGAAAGCTAGACACCAATGTACATTTCCTTCTCTTTCCTTCTTGCTTGAAAGCCTGGGTGTAGATATGGAGATGATGGGTGGTTGGGTTAATAGTGTTGAGTGAAGCAAAGGACAGCAGCAGGGCACTATGAACCATAAAAATCAGCTTCTATCTGGTCATAGCCCCTATCCTTTTGGTTTTCTGCTATCCTAAACTATTCCCAATATAGCTGTTCTTGATCTCACAACTCCAGTCCTTCCTGGAACCCCAACCCTTAACCTGAAACCCAAAAGACATCGCTTCAGTCACTCTTTCACTAGTAGTCCTCAGAAAATTAAATAATTGAGTTTTTTGTTTTTTAAAAATATTTTACCACTACCTTTTATACCTTATATGGTCCCTTTGGTTGGCATAGCAATATCTTACCTGGGCCTTGCTTGATGAAAATCTTGTTGCCCCAGTAGCTAGCTAGGAGTGCTGTCCATAGACAGACATTTGCACCCAGGGATTGCCTCCATTGCACAGGGCTGCCTCCCCTGAGGTCACACCTCTTCCTAGACAGCCCACCTCCAGTGACTGAGAAATGAGGAACACAAAAGCCTGACCCTTTCTACCCTATTTGAGAGGGCTCCCTGTGGGGTCTGTACATGTCATTGGGCTTGTATCACAGCTCACCATTTCCCTTTCCCCTTCCTGCTTGCTTCCCTCCCTCCCACAGGTGTTCATCCCTAAGGCACTACACTCTAAAGTCTGTCTCAGAGTTGGTCCCTGTTATAGAAACTGAATTACTTCTCACCTTTCTCAGAGATCCTCAAGTATTTCAGAGAAATATCAGGCCCAGATGAAGCTGGGTTCTCTTTGCCTGGGTTACCAGGACCATGTCTAGTCATTCGGATTTCATGCACAGAGGACTCAAGAGAGAGAGTTTAATCAAGGGCAAAGTTAAGTAGAATGGCCCTGGATTTGGAATAGGGTTGTCCAGCTGCTTATGCTGTGCTGGTCTCCTTCTTTTCCTCCAGTCATCCTTCTAAGCAGAGAGACTGAGCTTGGAAGTCCTAATCTTCAAGTCCAGCTTTAAACAGCCTGCAGACGAGGTCACTGATTGAAATTTTCAGGCTCACATCTGATATACCTTTGCACCATGATTTTAGTGACTGAAAAGTAAAAACATGACCTAGGCCAAAGCAATCGAATTTGAGTGTTTTTATTTCAGGTTCATTTTTTCCCATATATATTCTTTTCAGTTAGAATGAGCAGTCAAAACATGTCAAGAAGAAAAATCAAGCCATTCATCAGAAAAACAATTTTTTGTTGGTTTGTCAATGTGATTAAGTATTATAGGTATACTAACAAAAATGAAAAAATCAATACCTGTATATTCGAAATTTTGCAAGTTTTTCCATTTCACATTTTAATTATTCTTTTAAATCCACACAATCACTATCGAAAGTAACTAAATATGATTCAGGATATATTTCTTAATCATGGTTTGAGAATTTGTGGTACTTGGTTTCAATTAGTCATCTATAAAGGTTTCATCTGTGCTAACCACTTAATTAGAAAAATATATGCAAGGTAACACTGAAATAGAAATTTCAGAATATTTAGTAAGGAATGCAACTAAAGCTGATATGTTAAGAATAGAATCTATTTTGTTTAATTGGAATATATGCTGTCTTCTAATCTAGTTAATATACTTTTCAGTCAGCAGCAAATTCAAACCGTATGTTATCAAAGATCGCTCAGATCACTCTAAGTATATAATCTGTTACATAAAATAACCTTATTTAGGTAACTACTTTAAACATTTTGTAGACTCAAGTACTTCTTAAAGTTTTCAGTTATTGACTTTTAAATCTTCTTTGTAGGCATAAGCCTCTCGGAAGGGCAAGCATAATCATGTTCCCTACGCTGTTGGTCCTTTCCTTTGATAACCACCCATGGTTACTATACCAGCCTGTCAGTAAGCATTTATTAAGAACCTGCTGTGGGGTTGAGGCCTATACCAGGACAGAGAAGCAAACACCCTAGAAACAAAAGCTTATGTTTTCCCGGGGAAGTTTACAATCAAATTGGTGGTTTTTATGATCATAAGCCAACATGAGTTTGCTTAATTTTTTTGTTTATCAACAGCTATAACAAAAATGTTTTTTCTAGGGACAGCACTGGTTTTGACACCCCCCTAAGCTGACAGGAAAAATAAAAAAACTCCCATTAACTAAAAATAAAAAAAATGACAAAATTTATGTAGAATCTGGTAGGATAGTCTCCAGGGGTTTGCATATCCATAGATCAGATTTACAACATAAGGTACTGGAACATGTTTCTTAATTATTCATACATTAAGTTAAAGATGCATTCTAATCTTTCATGTTTTAAGAGTAAAATGTCAAGACATTTTTGTGATTTCCTCTAACTAGTAAGACAGGAGGAAGGTTCTTTGTGAGGATTTCCAACCACGTCATATACAACAAATCTGATATAGATCCTTTTCTTGCCACTGGAAGGCTCCTGATGGCATGAAAAAAAAAAAACAAAAAACGAAAATTACTACAGGTAGTAACATCACTAGCATTTCTGGACTATTTAATAACCAGTGGACTGAAACTTCTACTATCCCCTCTAAATGAAAGCAGCAAAATTATTTTGACTGTAGATATTAAGCCAATGTATTTCTCAGATAATACAAATATCTAGAAACCAAAAAAAATAGGCTTAGGCATTGTAAAGGCAAAACAAAAATATCAATTTTTACTTTTCTTTAAATAGAGAATTTGATCAACTAATACCCTCCCTTTTGTGTAAATGATTTTTTCTCAATAATTTAAACCTCTTATTTTGGAGAAAACCTCAGAAACCAGCTATTTGGAACCCTAGCACCCAACTGAGGAGACCATTCTACAATATCTTTGGCCAGTCTCGACCATCTTTGGAAACATTTATTTTCATATATAGGAGCCAATTCATGAGATATAAATGTAAAGTAGTTGGAGGTTTTCATGTTTATGAGGTTTGACAATTAAATTTGTGAACTTGCCACTGTGCACTTATGTTGGCAGCACTGTCCAACAACTCAGTAAAGTTTTATAACTTTGGCAATATCAGTGTCTCACAGCTGTGTTTGTGTTGACACGTGGTGGTGTCATGCTGAGTGCATTCATTATTGTTGCATGTTTTGTGTGTTGTTGCAAGAATGTTGGAGCTTGAATTAAAGCAACGCACAAACATTAAATTTCTTGTTAAACTTGGCAAGAGTGGAAGTGAAATCAGGGATATGTTAGTCCAAGTTTTGGGGATAATGCTATGAAGAACACGGCAGTGTACAAATGAATTAAACGTTTTTCTGAGGGGAGAGAAAGGGTCACTGATGAAGAGAGGTCAGGATGGCCAGTAGTGAGCAGAACTGATGAAAACATTGCAGAAATTCATCTACTTGTGTGTCAAGATTGTCAACTGACTGTGAGAAGCATAGCAAACCAAATACACATCGATAGGGAAACAGAAAAATCTTAACTGAAAATCTTGGCTTGAGAAAGATGTGTGTAAAAGGTCCGAAGGAGCTCTTGTATCAGGACAATGCACCAGCTAGCACAGCACTTTTTGTGAGGGAGTTTTTAGCTAGCAAGCAAATAACTATATTGGAACACCCTTCCTACTCACCTGATCTGGCCCCCAATAACTTTTTTCTTTACCTGAAGCTAAAGGAAATATTGAAAGGAAGACGTTTTCATGACATTCAGGGTATCAAGGGCAATACGACAACAGCTCTGATGGCCATTTCAGAAAGAGTTCTAAAATTGCTTTGACAGGTGGACTAGGTGCTGGCATTGGTGCATATCTTCCTAAGGGGAGTACTTCGAAGGTGACCATAGTGGTATTCAACAGTGAGGTATGTAGCATTTTTCTAGGATGAGTTCATGAACTTAATTGTCAGAACCTGTATCCACCAATCTTTAAGAAAATGATATTTTTAGTAGACACACCCCTAACATTTATAGGGCCGAAGGGTAAAGAGTAAAAACGGAGATGACCACCATCCTTTTTCTCCCATTCTGGCCTCTTCCCACACTGGTAGGAGTCCCCTGAACCTGTCATGAACATGGCAGCTCAGGAACACCTGCCCAGGGAGATGCCAGTGAACCTTGCTGGCTGACTTCGTGCTGTTAGGCAGGGAATTCTGGTGTCTCCGATTCCTGGAGCATGGTCTAGAATGGAATCTGGGTTCCAAGTGGGCATGTACCCCTGGCCCCATGAGTGGATACTATATAACTGGCAATAAGTACAAGCGAGGTCCTGTAACACTCATGGGCCCCAATGGTGAGGTTCTCAGAGTAGTACGTAGCTTCCTTCACTGTCTAAAATTCCATGTATTTCAAATTTTAAAAATAATTTTCCACCTGAAACGTCATGAGCTTTCAAATTGATTAACCCATTTACCCTAAGAATTCTTTCTAGCATTCTTAAATACCTGCAATGATACTTACAGGACAATGAGATTAGCAGCTCTTGAGTGCTCCTGTAAGAGTTCATTCAGTCGAACTTGACGGTAACTCTATGGATAACATTTAGATATTGTTGAGTACAGTTCTACCAGAACTATGAATGAGAATTTATCTTCTTACCTCAAATCATGGGCAAACAGAACACCTCATTTCTTTTTAATCTTGGAAACTTACAGTGTTTTAAAACGTCATGAAAAATTTTAGAAATATAAAGAATATGACCAGATTGTTGTGTGTTATAGTGACTTTTTTAATTCTAGGAGGAAAAAAGCAAACAACAGGAATAACAGTAAAAAGATGAGAAGGCTAGTTTTGGGCAATGGGTTTTTGGTTAAAAAAAAAAAACCAATAGATATATTGATACTAACTTGATATCCTAATAACATAGATTATATCCTAGTCTACCTTTCTTTAAGCTGTCTGAATATTTTATAAGCACAGAATACTGGTTTTACTTAAAAGCCACCAAAAGACTCACTTGGAAAACATTATTTTGCAGTGATGAGAATAATATTTATTGTTATAATTCACTGGTTCAGAAACCAATAAACCAGGGTTCAGAGGTGTGATTTGCTCAAGTATATGCTATGTCTTTGTTAGATCTGGGCAGTTTATTACACAGTGTTTAGGATTCTAATTCAGTATTTTTTTTTCAATAAATCTAAGGGACTTTTAGTATTTCTTGCTCTAAAATTTTCAAACTCAGCTCCTAATATAGTTTATTTAGATTTTGTATTTTAGAAATTCTAGTAGTTCCTTTTCTTTAATGTTCAATTCAGATGTCAGTTCTTCTACCTAATTCTTGAGGCCTCTGCCCTTTGCAACATCCTCACCATCACAGACTTCAGGACAGAATGTGACTTCCATTATACTGGGTTTTCTAGAAAAGTTCGCCATTTTACATCCATCTCACGATGGGTACTGAATCCAACTTTCATAGTCTTTGTTTTAATTGCATTATGTATTCTCTCAGATAACTTTGTTAGTTTCTCATAACCATTTTTCACATTAAAATTCCTTGTTATTGTGTTAAATTGTGATCAAGCTACCTTTGTCTACCTTGCATACATATTGACTAAAATTATTTTAGACTGATGGGTCTGTTTCCTGTTCTTTAAAATTAAATTTGAATGGAGATTTCACAATATATACCAATGACCTGTTTTTTAAACTTTTAAGAAATAATTGACTTTGTAGAAAAAAATGAAAACAGTTTTCTAAATCCTTATAGTCAGTAAATGATTGAAAAGCACTTGGAAACCCTGAATTTTGAATAATGAAATTTGATAATAAAATCATTGCTTCTTGATCCTTAGATCAACTACTGTTTCCTTTTTCAGCTAGTTAGACAGTAAAGTAAAAATTAAGGAAGACAAGTCCTTACCTTTTCCTTGACTGCTTCCAGTTCTGCATCTGTAATTTTCCACGGAGTTTCTCTTTTTAATTTCTCAGCAGTTGTTAAATCTTTGCAGCTTTCATGGAGACGATATGGTTCAATCATCTCTTCAAAGACTTTCCAGCTAAAATTTGAATTATAAAGGAGGCCTCACAGTGGGAAACTAACTCATTATTTCACAGATACTCCAGGTATGACTGGCTCTGCTGGCTGTGGAATCAGAGCTGAATGTCATGCTAATCTTTTAAGAAATGTCTTTGCAGAGAATTTACTGTGAGTAAAACCATGGTTACAGTATTGCCTCCCTACTCAAGAAAATGCCTTAATGTGTTTGAGGCCTTGTTAGCCACTAGGTATTGGATCTTCAATATTAGCACACAAATATATAGATAGTAATCATTCTGTAAACACATTTTCTGCATGGTGTAGTCAAAGACACAGTTGTAACATAGACACTTTAGCCCATAAATGAGTTTCCAACTGCTTACTGTACAGATACTCTGGGAGACATTCTTCAATTAGCATAGGAGTCAAACTAGGATCATTGGGAGTTGGATAGGGCCACCCTCACCTTTAGTCCACATGGCAGCTCCCACTCACGGCAGGAGACTGTGGGTAGACAGGAGGGGAATCGCAAGGACTCCCACAAGTTTAATGTTTATAGAACAATTTGGATGTTTGCTACAAATGCTGCTGCCCTTGTCCTTTTGGTGTTTGATGTTGCTGGCTGTGATTTTCAAATATGTATTATTCAGGTGCACGGTAGGGGAAAGAACAAAAATCAATAATGTTTTAATGCCCCAAAATATGGGGCCATGTTAGAGCATTTAAAAAGAAATTATTGAAGAGAAAAACCAGCAGTTGTATCTAAGAACATTTTAAAAAGTGCTTAAATATCTCATTCTTGTCATAAATGAGAATCTCATTTTTTTTAAAAACAGCACGAGGTAAAGCTTATAATGTATGGCAGCAGTTGTCTTCAGTAGGATACTATAAAATCACAATTATGAACAATTTTCTTTGGTTTTATATAAAGTAGTTTACTTATAATTTAGTAACCAGAATGAGTGATAATTAGAATTGATATGCTGTTAGGTTAAGAGATGAAAAATATCTTCAGTTACCTCATCAGTCGGCCTGATTTAGGATTTACAGATAAAAGTGCTGAGATTACAAAGAGTAGGATTGTCCCTATCAGGGAGCCTTTGTTAAGTAAGTGAAGAGACACTTAATACAGTAGGCTTCTATTGCACTGGCTTATTTAGAAAGGTAGAGGAAGACTGAGAAAGAATATGACTCGTATGCCCTATCATTCTTTCAACTACACAGTACTTTTATTTGCTATCACTTCCATCAATGTCATGCCTTGAGAGACCTTTGGCAGTGGTCAGCGTGACAGAATGTTACTGACTTCAGAGAGAAGAGCCAGGGTTCTTCTCCCAGCTCTTGCGTTGTCCTCCTTGGCCTGGATAACCCAGATTATAAAAGGGGAGTAACAATGGCTGCTAGGAGGTGGAGGTGGCTGGTTGTGCCCCCAGCTTCCATACTATGCTTTCCCCTTGTAGTGTGGGTGAGAATGACTTCATTCCCAAAATCAGCCAATCAGCATGATGCTCTGAGTGACAGGGCTCTGAAAAGTATGCAGTGCTTTGTGGAAGCACGGCAATCACTTACTGTAACAGCCACAGGATTGAAGTTAGCGGTTGAGAGGTTCTCTGTGTAAGCTTTTCCTTCGTATACTTATTTTGATCGGGATGAGAGGATTATTTTGCATCTCAGCCCAGATCCTTGTTAGAAAATACAGTACAAAAATAGTTTCCTAAGAAATAGATCGAGTGGAGGAGGCTGGTTGTGTCCCTAGCTTTCATACTATGCTTTCCCCTTGTAGTGTGGGTGAGAATTACTTCATTCCCAACATCAGCCAATCAGCATAATCCTATGCCTTCTGCCAGAGTGATGGGCGAAGTGGGCAAATCACTAGGGCAGGCTTGAACCAAGAAGTACCCAGTGTTATGCTGGCCATAGTGAATGGCTCAGGGGCTTAAATTAGTGAAACCTGAATGGAGCTCTGGACCTGAGTTCAACAACAGGGAAAGAGATAAACTTTCTCTTCTACTGAACATATGAGTATGTTCAGTATGTAGTCCTGGTTGCTACTGGCAGTCATCTTGTTTTTTATAAGCTAAATCAACTTTGATTGATGATTTCATAATGGAAAGTAAAGTAGGGGGATTGAAAGAGAATTAGACCTTGATTACAAAATTAACCTTCTAGATCAAGCTTAGCCTGAAAGCCAAACTTAACTTGTATATTTTAGTTATGCATGACAATAATTTCCATCATTGAAATCACTATGAGTTAGGTTTTATTTTATTTGCAATAGAAACATGCTAAATAATACAGCAAATGATAATGAGACTCAATTTGACCATTCTTTTTCTTTTACCTCTTATTGTTCCTTTTCTACGCTCATTGTGATTTGTTCAATCTAGGGCTTATCACTGAGCTAGTCATTTTCCATTCTCCCAGCTAGGTGATCCTAAGGTAGCTCAAGACTTCTATTTTGATTCTCATTAAATCTGGTTTTTCTTATAAGTACTGTATAATTGACTCTAGAATAAGACAATAGTATGCCTGCTATTAAATATAAATAAGAATTAATTCAATTTTTAAATTAACTAATAACTTTCCAGTTTTCCCCATCCTTGTTCCACATTACCAAGTTTAAACATTTTAAAATTGCATAAACGTTTCCCTCAAGTTCACATAAGATTTTTTCCCTCAAAGTAATGTACCAATTGTTTTTGTGACTACTTTGGCATCTTTAAACTAAATTATCTAGTTAATTGCTTCTAGTTTCTCTTTGATTTCTGTATAGATTGTTGTCTTTTTGTCCTATGACTTTTAATTCAGTCTATACCATAAAAAACATAATTTAACATAAGAGCTTTTCCGTTTCTCCTGGCTCAATTATTTTCTCATTAACTCTGCTTTGTACTCCCTTTCACCTTTGCCCTACCATATTTATAGATTATGTTTCTATGATAAAATGCCTCTGTTAAGACTCACTGATGTTTTATGGGTAGTTGAAAGATTTATTAAAGGCGATTTAAGGGCACTTGACATTAGGCTCCACCATGGAAATCACTGACAAACTATTTTTGACATTGTGAATCACCTGGTGACCAAGGAAGAATAGTGACCAAGAAATAGTTGTTAATGGCAGATAAGGGCTGCCTGGCCAAGAAGACCCATGTGGGAGCTGAAATTGAGCCAGTATTTTACTTTCTAAGCTTTACCCCTGGGTCCAGGCTGCATCAGCCCACAGGAACAGTTTTCTTTCTCTAATTGGACCACACACAAGAGTTGCCTTATTTAAGGTATTACAAATATGCCAGATGTGCTACCTGCAGCTGTCTGTGAGACTTACTGAACAACTATTCTTTGTTCTAAAATAGGGTTACTTTCATATATTGGAATAGTCACTGCCAACATCAGATATGTCACTGTTTTATAAAGCAATATGGCATCCATCATGGCAGAAGGGTGACGAAAGGAGGATGGCACTCGCAAGACATCCCTTCTGGTAGGCTTTTGTCCTTTCACTAGAATATACTGGCCACAAGGATTCCTTTATTTCAGTAAGAATGGATTATTTTTCTCATTTAGCTTCCACAAGACCTTGAAATAGCAGAGGGAGCATATCCCAAATTTTTAAAACTAATTTACTTATTTCCCGAGGAAGAAAAGTAATTATCTTAATTGCAGGATGATGGGAACGTGTGAGAAACACCAAATTAAAATGGTGTCTAAAATCAAATTTAGATACTCGCACAAAAGTAAAAACGCCCTAGTACTTCATTTTTTACTGCTGCCCATAGAGTTTTATTCCTTGGAAAGAGGACAACATGGGACAAAGATCAGAGTAGTAAGATGAAAAGTATCCAGACTATGACATACTCAGAATGAGGAGGCTTGGTTAACAGAAGAGGTTCATCCACATCTGCAGTGATAGGACAGAAAGGATGTGTATGCAGGGTGGTGGCCATGGCAGTTGAACACAGACTCGTATGGAACAAGGGGAAGGAAACAAGGACTTGTGTAGAGAACGCCAGATTGATGAGTAAAAAGAATATAGGAACAAATTAATTGGCCAACACAGTTCTTAGCTATGGATAAGACCAACAACCGCAAGAAGAATTTAGCTTTAAGATGTCGGTAACTAATTCATGTCCAGCATTAAGCCAGAGTTTATAGAAAATCCAAACTGTAGGAGACACAGTTACTACCCTCTAGACAATAGAAAAAATGACTCTATCTTGCAGTGCACTGGCAGGCTCTGCCCTGTTGCCAAGTGGCACTTGCTAAGGAATTATTGGATGTGCTGTGTTCTGAAAGAGGATGCATTTCTACCATTTACAGTTCTAAGATGAACCTGTTTTCACATCATTGCAAATGTCAAAAGGCAACAACTTAGAGAATTAAAATTGTTCAAGAAAAAGTGGAAGACTAAGCTGGGCATGGTGGCTCACCTCTGTCATCCCAGCACTTTAGGAGGCGGAAGCAAGAGGATTGCCTGAGCTCAGGGGTTCAAGATCAGCCTGGGCAACTTGGTGAGTGCTTGTCTCTACAATAAATAAAAAATTAGCTGTGTGTGTTGGCACACGCCTATAGTTCGAGCTACTAGGAAGACTGAGATGGAAGGATTCCCTGAGCCCAGCAGGTGGAGGCTACGGTGGCTGTAAGTGAGCCACTGCCCTCCAGCCTGGGCGACAAAGTAAGATTCTGACTCAAAAAGAAAAAAAAAAAGTGGAAGGCTAACAGAGGTTACTGTATGGCAACCCAATTCATATTAAAATATTAATTCCATTTACCAAAGATACTTATAATGTGCTTTTAATTTTCTTAAGTATTTATAATATAGAAATACAAGAATGTAAGATATTTGAGGTATATATGATGTGAGGAAATATTATAAAGTAATAACCAGCTTAACTCTGTTTATTATAGCTTTCTTACCACAATTAAAGTGTTTTGAAAAAGTCATTTTGACTGACCTACAGCCTTTGGTGGAATCATGAATACCCTCAAAGAATATAAAGTTCAAGGCTTTATGGCCAATAAAAAATGCTTCTTAAATCTGAATAATTTTCAGTTAGTTATTAAGCTTATCTAGAATAACAATAAATCAAAAGCAGGGAGGAGGTAAGAAAACTTGATGAATGTGGAATTACAACCCATTATTTCAGAAAGAAGGAGAAATGATGGTCAACAGAAAAGGGAAGCCACCCAACAGGGCAGTGAGGACCTAAGCCATTCTGAGACCTTAATGTCCCTCTGTACAATTGCCCTTGGAGGCCCTATTCCACATGGAATCAGATATATCAAATTGCATCTGAATGCAACAGTAAATATGACAGTGAACTATAAACAATCGAGGTATTTTTAATTGTTAAATAGTAACTGAGTAGATCATTTACTTTACAATTGGCTATAATTTCTAGACAATCTTTTTGCACTCTTGTGAACTCCTGTGAAGATCTAGCCTACAAATTGTTTTCAAATAGCAAATGTTTTTGCCTCCCAACCCTCTGCCCATTCTTATGATGAAGCCCTATCCTCCAATATGTTGGCATTTGGAGGTGAGGTCTTTGGGAGATAATTAAATCTAGATGAGGTCATGAGGATGAGATGCCCCCGTTATGAGATTAATGTCCTTATAAGAGGAGAAAGAGAGATCAGATTTTTCTCTGCACCATGGGAGGAGAGAAATAGCACAGCAAGGAGGCAGCCATCTGCAAGCCAGGAAGAGGACCTTCAACAGGAACTGAATCAGCCAGCATCTTGATATTGGACTCCCCAGCCTCAAGAACTGTGAGAAATAAATGTCTGTTGAGTAAGCTAACACTGCTGTGTAAGTCTATAGTATTTTGCTGTAGCAGTCTGAGCTAAGACAATAATGGAGTTGATAAATTTAAGAATGAGTGAGGATTAAAATAATGTCAGTTTTAGAAATATTTAAATGATTATTTTGATTTTATCCTTTTGAAAAATTTGGAACCAATACATACATTCTTTTCCAGACTTCAGATAGTTTTAGAGGTCCCCCCAAAGTTCATTGGCCTTAAGTGTTGGACCCTGAGTGCCTAAAAGCTAACATGACCCTGGAGTGTCAGTACTGTCGTTATACCAAGAAGACATGAGCTGTTTTCACATCCTCTCCATCAGAGCTCCCCAAACATGAAGCCCTACCAGTAATTCTGATAACAAAACCTACCCTGACTGCTCAGATCAGAACAGTCTGACCTAGGGCTTCCTACTGCTCTTGCCATCACAGATACTAAAAACAGTAAGGGAAAATTCTGAAATGTTAACTAACTTATTTTCAACAATTCTCCCTCTCAGGAACATCTTTACCATAAAACTTTTCTTCCCTTTAGAATGTACTTGATAACTCTATGTCAAAATTATTTGAAGGCCCTTCTTATATCTTATCAAGAAATCACTGCAGTAAATAGATAACATTTTTACCCTTTGATAATCAACACAAAAGAGAATGAGAGAGTATCATGGATAATCAATGGATCTTGTTAATTGTTTCATACCTCTCTTTGTTTGGCTTAACGTTGATGTCACCAATGATATGGATATCTGCAAATTTTACCCTAAATTTGCTCAGAAGGGAAGCCATTCTGAAAATATAAGAAAGAAAGAAAAAAAAACACTTCATTGCAAATTTAACTATCTTCAATTAAAGAGTTTTGTGCTTGTGTTAAGATAGCAAAAGCAATCATGTCTTATTTTAGCTTAGCTTTCAAAGGCTTTTTGGTTAGCATTTCATTTTCATTACAGTACTTGATGGATACATTAAGTGTGGACAAAACTATTCCACCGAAGGCATAATAAACCTCCTTTAAGTGCAGACATGGGAAACAGCAAGTTCAATTCTGTATTCATGTTACAGGGAAGATAATGCAAAGTTGTCAACATTCCCCAATTATTTGAAAATGGCAGTAAGTCTTAATACTTACTATTACCTTGCTGATAATTTTTATCATGTTACATGGTTATACATTGAAATTTTTTTCTAGCAACTGATAATTTTAACATAATTTCAAAGCTACAGAAAGACTGCAAAGTAGGATAAAGAACTCCCAGACTTACCAACTGTTTATATTTTGTCCCATTTGAATTGTCATTTTTTTCTTTCTCTTTATATCTATTTACTTCCCTCCCTCTCTTTCTCTCTCTGCTATTTTAAACTCATTTCTAGATATCAGTTCCCTTCACTCCCAAATATTTCAGTGAGCATTTCCTAAGAACAAGAACATTTATATAAACAGAGTACAATTTTTGAAATGAGAGATTTAACATTGATGCCATATTATCATACAATTTATGAACCACCTACAAATTTTATTAGTTGTCTCAAAAAAATATTGGAGGCTCTAAGAAATATAAAATATTATAGACATCATGTGAGTTTCCATTTTGAGATGATTCTCAAGAGGTATTACATATATAAATATTACATATTAACATATATGAATACTATCTTGCTTTAAAAAAGAGAGAAAAAGCCCAAATAAACACAATCAGAAACACAAAAGATGAAGTCATATCTGATCCTGAAGAAATACAAAAGATCATTAGAGACTACTATGTACACTTGTATGGAAACAAACTTGAAAACCTCAAGGAAATGGAGGACTTTCTGTCATCACACAACCTGCCTAGGTTGAAACAAGAAGACATTGAGACCCTAAATAGACCAATAGCAATCAAGGAAATTGACTACGTAATAAGAAAACTACCTACAAAAAAAAGCCCTGGACCAGATGGCTTTCCAGCAGAATTCTACAAGACATTTAAGGAAGAACTGATTCCAATCCCACTGAAGGTATTTCAGGCGACTGAGAAAGATGGAACTCTCCCCAAATCATTTTACAAAGCTAACATCACATTGATACCCAAGCCAGGTAAAGACCCAACAAAGAAAGAGAACTACAGGCCAATATCTTTGATGATCATAGATGCTAAAATTCTCAACAAGATCCTAGCGAACCAAATTCAACAACACATCTCAAAAATCATCCATCATGACCAAATAGGCTTCATACCTGGGATGCAAGGCTGGTTCAACATTCGTAAAACCATAAATGTAATTAAATACATCAACAGATGTCAAAACAAAAATCACATGATTATATCATTAGATGCAGAAAAAGCTTTTGATAAAATCCAGCACCCCTTCCTGATAAAAACTCTCGAATATCTAGGCATACGGGGAACATACCTTAAAGTAGTAAAAGCCATCTATCAGAAACCCACGGTCAGCATACTCCTAAATGGACAAAAACTGGAACCATTTTCCCTGAAACCTGGAACAAGACAAGGATGCCCACTCTCATTCCTCCTGTTCAATACAGTATTGGAAGTCCTGGCTAGAGCAATCAGATAAGAGAAGGCAATCAGGGGTATCCAAATAGGAAAAGAGGAAATCAAGCTATCTCTCTTTGCAGATGACATGATTGTGTACCTTGAAAACCCAAGAGAATCTGCCAAAAACCTCCTTACACTGATAAAGGACTTTGGCAAAGTATCAGGATATAAAATAAATGTGC
>NW_007256697.1:180200-222895 GCF_000164805.1 Carlito syrichta
GAAGAATCAACATTGTGAAGATGTCCATCCTACCTAAGGCAATCTACAGATTTAATACAATACCCATCAAATTACCAGCAACATTCTTCTCAGACCTAGAAAAAAGAACACAAGAATTCATATGGAAACACAAACGACCAAGAAATAGCCAGAACAATCCTCAGCAAAAAAAAGCAAAGTAGGTGGTATCACATTACCAGACTTCAATCTTTACTATAAAGCTACAATAATCAAAACAGCTTGATATTGGTACAGGAACAGGCATAAAGACCAATGGAATAGAATTGAGATTCCAGAATCAAAACCTAAATTTCTCAACCAACTCATCTTCAACAAAGCCTCCACCACCTACCACTGGGGAGAGGAGAACCTATTCAGTAAATGGTGCTGGGAAAACTGGCTGACCACATGCAGAAGATTGAAACAGGACCCTTATCTATTCCCATATACAAAAATTAACTCTAAATGGATCAGAGACCTAAATGTAAAACCTCAAGCCATAAGAACCTTAGAAAATGAAGGACATACCCTCATGGAAATTGGAATTGGCATCCAATTCCTGAACAAAACCCAAAACCCACAGGCCATAAGAGATATGATAGACCAGTGGGACCTCATTAAACTGACAAGCTTCTGCAAAGCCAAAGAAACCATCAAGAGAGCAGGGAGACAGTCTACAGACTGGGAAAAAGTATTTGCCAATTCCAGGTCTGACAAAGGCTTAACATCTTGGATCTACATGGAACTCAAATGTGCTGAAAAGAAAAAAACAAACAACCCCATTATAAAATGGGCAAAAGATATGAATAGACACTTTACAAAGGAAGACATCTGAGTAGCCAACAGACACATGAAGAAATGCTCAACCTCACTAATCATCAGGGAGATGCAAATCAAAACCATACTGAGACACCACCTAACTCCAGTCAGAATGGCAATTATCAATAACAAAAAATAACAGTTGCTGGAGAGGGTGTGGTGAAAAGGGAACACTTCTATACTGTTGGTGGGAGTGCACACTAGTGCAACCTCTGTGGAAAACAGTATGGCGATTCCTAAAAGCTCTAAATATTGACCTCCCATATGAACCCGCAATATCCCTACTGGGAATATACCCTGAAGAACTCAAATCACTCTATAGAAAAGATACCTGCACACGTATGTTTATCGCAGCATTGTTCACAATAGCAAGAACCTGGAAGCAACCATGCTGTCCATCAAAAGAGGACTGGATTAAAAAAATGTGGTACATGTACATGATGGAATACTATGCAGCCATAAAAAAGGACAAAATCATGAATTTCGCAGCAACCTGGATGGAACTAGAGTCTATAATACTGAGTGACCTCTCACAGAAACAAAGATCTGAGTATCACATGTTCCCACTCATATAGTGGACCTAAAACCTCAAATATCATACTATAAGAAAATAACTGACAGTGGTGGGAAACTATGGGAGGGGAGGGGAAAGGAGATGGGATTAACAATAGTAAATATCTATCTGGGACGGGGGAGACACCTCTTATCAACAAGGGTGCCTGAAAGAAGCATATTTGTATACCTAACCTTTAACTGTACCCCACAATGTCATAATAAAAAATATTGATTTAAAAAAAAATATTAGCCAGGCTTGGTGGCTCAGCCTGTAATCTCATGCCTTTGGGAGGCTTAGGTGAGTGGATTGCCTGAGCCCGTGGGTTTGAGACCCGCCTGGGCAGGCGAGACCTAATCTCTACAATAAATCAAAAAATTAGCCGGGCGTGGTAGCGCACGCCTGTAGTTCCAGCTACTTGGAAGGCTGAGGCAGAAGGATCGCCGGAGTCCAGCGGGTCGAGGCTGCGGTGGCCAGTCTGGCGCCAGAGTGAGACTCCAACTCAAAAAAAAAAATTACTTACAATTGCTTGTCCCTAGATTGGGGACAAGGCTATAGGATTGCAGAGAAGTTTAGGTACAAGACATTTTTAAAGTTTTAGAATAAGAGTAGTAGTATACGAATTTGGGTTCTTAGATCCTCTGACAAAAATAAATGCAATTAATGAACTAATAAAATAACAGATTAAGAAAATAAAATAACAATAAAATAAATATATGAATATATGGATAATATATATACAATTATGCACTGCATAACAACATTTCAGTCAATAAAGGATCGCATATGATGATGGTCCCAAAAGATTATAATGGACCTTAAAAATTTCTATTCCCTAGTAGTGATGTAGCCATTATAATGTCATGGGGTAATGAAATACTCATGATGCTGGTGTAAACAAGCCTACTGTACTGCTAGTCATATAAATTGTATAGCACATACAAACAGTACATAATACTTGATAATGATAGCAAACGACTATGTTACTGGTTTATATGTTTACTACACTATACTTTTTATTATTATTTTAGAGCGTACTCCTACTCATATATAAAAAAGTGAAGTGCAAAACAGCCTCAGGCAGGTCCTTCAGGAGGTATTCCATAAGAAGGCATTGTTCCCATAGGAGACAACAGCTCCTTGTGTGCTGTTGTTCACCAAGACCTTCCGGTGGGACAAGATGTGGAGGTGGAAGACAATGATACTGATGATCTTGACCCTGTGTAGGCCTAGGCTAATGTGCATGTGTTCATTTTTAACAAAAAAGTTTAAAAATTAAAAAAATTAAAAATTAAAATAATAGAATAATAGAATAAAACTCTTAAGGATATAAACAAAGAAAAAAGTTTTGTGCAGCTGTACAATGTATTTGCATTTTAAGCTGTGTTATTACAAAAGTTAAAGTTTTATGAAGTAAAAAAGTTATAGTAAGCTAAAGTTAATTTATTATGGAAGAGAGAAAAATATCTTTTTTTTTTGAGTCGGAGTCTCACTGTCACCAAGACTGGAGTGCAGTGGCCGCTCCTGGCCACTGCAGCCTCGACCTGCTGAGCTCCGGCAATCCTTCTGCCTTCCAAGTAGCTGGAACTACAGGCGCGCACTACCATGCCTGGTTAATTTTTTAATTTATTGTAGAGATGAGGTCTCGCCTGCCCAGGCGGGTCTCGAACCCGCAGGCTCAGGCAATCCACTCACCTCAGCCTCCCAAAGGCACGAGATTACAGGCTGAACCACTGAGCCTGGCGAAAAAGTATCTTTAATACATTTAGTATCGCCTAAGTGCACAGTGTTTATAAAGTCTAAATACTGTACAGTGGTGTCCTGGGCTTTCATAGTTACTCACCAGTCACTGACTCAGAGCAACTTCCAGTGCCGCAAACTCCATTATGGTAAGTACCCTATACAGCTGTCCCACTTTTAAAATCTTTTATACCATATTTTTGCTGGACCTTTTCTATGCTTAGATATGTTTGTATGCTCAGAAGCTTGCCATTGTGTAACAATTGCATGAAGTATTCAGTACAGTAACATGCTGTACAGGTTTGCAGTCTAGGAGCAATAACCTATACCATATAGCTCAGGTGATAGTAATCTATCCCATTTAGGTTTATGCAAATACACTCTATGATCACACAGCAGCAAAATTACTTAGCAATACATTTCTCAGAATGTATCCCTGTCATTAAGCGATACATGATGCTATACAGCATACATATACATAGAAATAGATCACAAATATCTCTCTATATACATATATGCTTATATACATATATATGATAGATAGATAGGTGATAGATCAATAAATAGACTACATTCAACACACAATATAATCCTCCTAAGAGGGAAGAGAAAATGTGAAAAATTACTGAATAAAAGCCAGTCTTATTTTGTGATTTCTGGAAGTAGTGGTTCCAGGAAGGGCTCATGGCTTAAGTATGCCCTGAGGGACTGAGAGGTGCTGAAGCTGGTTCTCCAGAGACCTCTGAATCTACCATGCTTGTTATTCTCACAACTACACATAAGCTCTCAGCGGTGACATTAATGAGAAACTAATGAGAAAGAGACTTACATGGAGGGTTTTTTTTCTTTTTTTAATAAAAGGGTTCTCAACAGTCATCTGTTTAAGCCCTTTCAAACTACAGAGGAGAAACTGGGGACCCAGATATGTTTAGTGACTGTTGCAAAGTCCAACAGCTCTTTGATGGTAGGGCTGGGGCTAGAACCCAGGGGCAGTCTCAGTTTCGTTGCCTTTTATGTGTTTTTTTCTTTTCTTTGTCGCTTTATTTTATTTTTTTTTATTTTTTGAGTTGGAGTCTCACTCTGTCACCCAAGCTGGAGTGCCGTGGCGCACTCACGACCACTCCAGCATCGACCTGCTGGGCTCTGGTCATCCTTCCACTTCAGCCTTGCAAGTAGCGGGAACCACAGGAATGCGCTAACATGACTGGCTATTTTTATTTGTTTATTTATTGTAGAGACAAGGTCTCGCCAAGTTGCCCGGGTTGGTCTCGAACTTGTAGGCTCAGGCAATCTACTCGTCTTGGGCTCCCAAAATGCTTCTTCTTAGAGACAGGATTTCGCCTTGTTTCCCAGGCTGGAGTGCCTCTAAAACTACAGGTGTGCGCCACAATGTCCTGGCTAATTTTCTTATTTTTGGTAAAGATAGGTCTTGGTATGTTGCTTAAGCTGGTCTCAAACTCCTGGCCTCAAGCTATGCTCTCAAAGTGTTGGTATTACAGGTATGAGTCACCATGCTAGGCTAGCTCTCTTTCATATATGCTGTGCTAAGGTGACTGTCATGAGTTAGCAGACTTGGAGTCCCCCAGAAGAAACAACCGGACACAAATTTCTACACAAATTCCTTTCTTGGATGCTTTTGCTAGCGAGAGCAAAATAAACATTATACGAGATAATGAAACTCCCATTCAAGACTTGGGATAAATCTTCTGTGGCAAGTTCTTTTTTGAAAGCATGGGTGACAGGGGATTAGAGGACTTAAAGATAGTGATTGGAAAAAACATGCAGGTAATTATTGACCAGAAAACCAAGTAAACAAGAGGCCTATCCTGGCGGCTTTGTCTTTAAATCTATTGTGCCTAAAGACACTTAAAATTCTTAAAATTAATGAACATTTGAAATGACTTAACCTACGAGTGGTAAACTACTTACGCTATTTTTTCTTCTTCAATGCGGTTGATCTTCCCTCCAACATAGATTCTTAATTTACAGTCCTTCCATTTTTTTCTGAGTGTCAGGATGTAGGGGATAAGAAGTGTTAACCCTGGAATAAAGCATCAGTTATGGTAGAAAGGATGAGTGTATCTAACTGAGAAAAAAAAAAGAACAGCTTTATATCTTTATTCATTCCCATAATTGTAGCTCTTAAATAATTTACAATCTTTGGAGAACACAGAAATGTTATTCTTTAACTAGTAACATTTTCATATACCTTTCCATGCAGTTTACTAAATTTATCGAAATCGAAATTTTGTTCCCTAGTGTATTCTACCAGATTTTACCTCCATCATCAAACAACCACCAAACATCAATTGTGCCTTTTCCTTGTTTCTTTTTAAATTGAGTGCTGGCTTCTACCAGTTTCTGGTTGAACTCTCCCACATGCATCGACTGGATTGTGTTAACGCTGCCATCTGAAATGAACGAGAAAGTGATGCATCTGTTTGTTTTTGAGGGTAGAAGCAAAATAACTGTCCCATAAATCTTCCAAAGAAAACAGAGAAAAGGTCATGGATTTGTGTATATTATATAGATAGTGAGCTCTGTTCTCTAAAAGGGAGTTAAAGGTTGAATTCCACAATAATTTAGATCACCTTCAATAATTAAGTAAAACATTGATATTGGTTTTATGATTACAGTTTTTATAATGAAGCAGTGGATTATTTTCAGCTCTTCAGTAATCTGTTTCAGAGTGGACTTATTATTTAGACATGTAACAATGCAAAACTATCTGCTACAATTGTCGAAATATACCCATTTCCCCAAATCTCAAATATAAATCAAATTAATATTTTCAGATTTACTTAAAAGTAGAAAGTGTGGTGATTGGTTGTCTAAAGACAAGCAATAGAATTAGAAATATTCTTTTGTTAGGGAATTTGTTCACGAAGCAAACTTTTGGTTTAAGTTCCGTTGAGGTCTGGATTATAAACTATGCCAGCAGTCATGTACATCTTGAACTCTCCAGGACTACTTGGTCCCATGACCGGCCTGGTTTACTTCTCTGTTCTCTTTCCAAGGAATCTTGTGACATTAAGTTAAAGCTACTTGAGCTATTTAGATCTTTGTGAAGTAGATTTAAAAAGCCAGAAAATATGGAAAGACAAAATATCTTTGCTTGAGTTATAATTAAGAGTGCCTATAAAATACTGAGGAAAAAATTTTAATGCAATTTCCACCCTGAACATGGATACAGTGAAAGTATACCAGGGAGCTAGGCCAGTGTTAGAGCAGGACCCTTGTCCCTATTTGCCAATAGGAGCTTCATAGCCACACTGGATATATCTCATTTTTCATTTCCTGTCTTTGAAAGTTGTGACTTCATTGCTCCGTTTCAAAGATGGGCAGTCAGCGGAGTGCTTAGAGTAGAGCTGACAGCCTCTTCAAGCTTCCTCTCTGATCTAAGAGGTTCTGAAGATGCTTTGTTCTGCCTTATACTGTTTCCATGTTTTGGGTCTGTCAGTTCTGAAGCAATGATGTTGTATTATTTCTGTATCCCTAGGACCACTGTGGGAGAAAAATTTATTTACAAAATGAACCAAATTCTGCCCTCTCTTACATGAAAATCAAAGCATTCAGAGGACTCCTGTTCATTCTCATGTGCCTGCAGGCAGAGTTGGTCCTGGTCTAGGACTCAGAAGAGCTGTCAACCAGCTGAAGCCCAGAGGAGTGAGTATGCCCACTTTAGAGCTATGTTTAAACTTCCAGGTATTAGACACGGCACGTAACATTATTATTTTGCTTTTCTGAACAATGAGGCATATTGACTTTTGGAAGAGTTATATTTTTGTCAAAACAAGCATTTTGATGCAGAAGTAGGCTTCCAGAATAAATAACAGGTCCTGTTTTCATTAATAAGGATGTTTGGCCTGAACGTGGTGGCTCATGCCTGAAATCCCAGTACTTTGGGAGGCTGAGGCTGGAGGATTGCTTGAGCCCAGGAGTTTGAGATCAGCCTAGGCAACATAGTGAGACCTTGTCTTCTATAAAAAAAAAAAAAAAATTATGTGGGCATGCACTTGTAGTCTCAGCTACTCGGGAGGCTGAAGTGGAGGCTGCGATGAGCCGTGATCATGCCACTGCACTCTAGTCCGGGTGACAGGACGAGACCCTGACTCAAAAAAAAAAAAAAAAAAAAAAAAAAAGACATGAATGGTTCTCCCTTCCTAATAGCTAGGGGACAGTATTGAGCCATGACTTTTAAATTTTCTGTTATTTTTTCCAGACTGTATCACTTAAAAGAGCAGATTTAATGAATAGTTAACTTTATTCACAAATAAACCAAATAATTGGAAAAGAAAGGAACTAGTAGTTAGCTTCCACAACAGTCTTGTTTTAATTTTTGCACCTGAAAGTCCTGACGTAGCTCCAACTTTATGTCATTTTAAGTTGGGTAGCAAGTAGTAGGCTCTCTCATGTCCCATGGGATGTCCCAGGAATCTGAGAGTACCTTGAATATTTGAAGTGAGCAATATTTAGATTTCCCATAATTCTCTGTATGCAATATAAACATATATTACAGGCAAAATCTTAAGCAAACAGACAAATCATTTGCAGGGTAAGACATGGCCTCTTTGAAGGGATAGCTCTGGTTAACCTAGACAAGAAGGCTGCTAAGCCTCAACTTAGATCCTGCTATTTGACTTGGAGACTCTTCCTGAGAAACGATCTTTCCTGACCTCGCACCAGTGTGTGACTTCAGTGACAATAGGACCTTTGTTCAAATAGAAATGCTGATTTTCCACCAGCAGAGGTCACTGTGGACCTCATTAAACTCAAACCTGCAGTGTTTTGGGAAGAAAGTAATTTTCAAAAAAGAAGAATTTGAATCCATCTGTTTATAAAACTTACAACAAGCTCTCCCATCCGCTGGTTCTCTGTCCCCAGAATGCACACCAGACATTCAGAGATAAGTGCACCACTCAGACAAAATCTATAGGTAATTAGTTCCAAGTTCTAAGGTAATTAGTTCCAAGTTCCAAGTCCTGCATTCTGGTTTGTGATAAAGGTGCTTTTGTTGAAACCTAGGTTCTAGCTGGATTTCCCATTTGTCTATGCTGGTCAATTTTCAGTCCCCTGAAATGTCTAAAAGGTAAGAGAGTTAAGCTATAACAGTTTGGGTGTTGGCTCTTACATTTCTTTTTCTTTCTTTCTTTTTTTTTTTTTGAGTTGGAATCTCACTCTGTCACCCAGGTTGGAGGGTAGTGGCACACTCCCGGCTACTGCAGTCTTGACCTGCTGGGCTCCTGTAATCCTTCTGCCTCAGTCTTCCAAGCAGCCAGAACTACAGGTGGGCGTTACCATGCCCGGCTAATTTTTGATTTATTGTAGAGATGAGGTCTTGCCAAGTTGCCTGGGTGGGTCTCAAACCCGTGGGTTCAAGCCATCCTCTTGCCTCGGCCTCCCAAAGTGCTGGGATTACAGGCTGAACCACCGCCTGGCCGGCTCTTACATTTCTATCCCCTTTCCTTCTCCACTGATAAATTTGTATTTTGTGGCACTCAATCTGCTTGACTCCCAAACCAGATATTACTCTTTCAAAATAATTTTTTTTTTGAGTCGGAGTCTCACTTTGTTGCCCAGGTTGGAGTGCAGTGGCACATCACCTCCTGGTCTCAGGTGTTCCGTCTACGTTAATCTCCCAAATACCTATAATTACAGGTGTGCGCCACCAAGCCCAGCTTACTTTTTGATTTATTGTAGAGATGAGGTTTCACTAAGTTGTCCAGGCTCATCTTGAACTCCTGGGCTCAGGCAATCCTTTTCCCTCAGCCTCCCAAAGTTCTGGGATTACAGGCGTGAGCCACGCCTCCGGCTCTTTTAAAATAATTTTTTTTACAGTAAGGTGGTACAAAGTACTTAAAGACATTGACAAATGACAATGACTTCTACCTATTATACATATTACCTTGTGGAGAGAAATATTTCAGTCTCTACTTATACTCAGTGCCCCCAGCATCTTAGATGTTGACTTCTGAATCTTTACAGATGCTCAGTTAGTGACTCATCTTGTAATCTTTCCTGTCAATTTTAGAAAGTACTCACCTTTTTTAGGATTTAGCTTAGTAATGTTCAACTTGCCAGCTTTTTTAAACAAGGTTCGGATGCCTCCGTTTCCTTCTTCACACTCGTTGTCTTTGATAGTGGCTTCCAGTGCTAGTCTCTCCTGTTCTAATCGCTCTAATTCTTCTGATGAAAGAAGACAAAATCATCTACTTAACGTAGAGCAACGAAGCATCTAGAAACAATTGTGTAAACTATTTATACTTAAAATGGTGTCCATGCAATAAAATGATTGTTTATACATAATATGATGTTTCTAAATAATTATTAAAAAGTAACACATTTCAGTAAGTTGTATTCTGAAAGATCAGAAAAATAGCTTTATGTGTCAAATTATAATAGATAAAGTTACTGAATGTTTATCTGTGAGAGCAAGAGAGTCTCTCCTTAATGTCATCCTTATTCACCATCATACAAAGACAAATAAACAAACTGATCGACTGTCCATAAGATCTTGTGCACTGTAAGTCACTGATTTACTGACCTAAGCTGGCGGGTCAGATGTTTTACAACTGGAAGTGACAAAAATTACAGAAGTACGCTGGGTATATATCAGGCACCAACAACGCCTCCCGCACTGAAACATTAAAGTTGTCAAAGAGCAAGAATTAAGATAACCAAACCCTACAATAAACTCTATGGACTCTGGATACAAATGATGGTGAAAAATATCCCCCACCAATTCTTTTTGATAAGCAAAATACTTTGTTGAGTGGGCAACCAAAGTCAAAGAATAAAAGCAGAGGTTTCTGGGTGCTTGTCAGAGTTCATGTTGCTAAAAAAGGTCTGAGGACTCTGGAGTCCAGAACAAGAGACAAGCTATATAGAACTTCCTGCCCAGAGTTTAGACCCACTATCCAGGCTTTGATGTGCCTGGCGGTCTTTCAACTTTTTTTGGATTCTGATTGTGACAAAAATGTGCTAGCTGCTATATAATGCGTCGAATCTCTCTCTGACCTCAACCTGCCATTGGATCAGGGTAAATAAGACTTTCACTGCAGTCATGTGACAGTGCTAAACTGAATGCTCCTTTTTGCTTACACTGGGCAAGGTGGCACTTTTGTCAGATTTCCTCATCTTATTGCCTGCTGAGAACAGAGCCTTAGAAAATGAGCAATGCCCCAAGGAGGAGGGTACAAAACCTAGATTCAGTGTTACAAAACACTAGTAGCGTTTCTGTAAATGTCAACCCTCGGAGCCCACTGCCTTATCTATCTGTGAAGTGAAGCTATACAAACTCTAGATTTATCAATTATGTACTAACTAAATCTGTCAGGACAGTCACATCCCTAGACGATGCCGCTATTCAGCTACACAGAATTGTCTGGCCCCTTTCCAGGTCTTAGCAATTAATCTTTTGCCAGTGGCATGAGATTTAAGGTCAAATCACCCATGTGATTTCCCCAAAGCTTCAAAGGTTCTCAAGATCTGCAGCTATAGAAAATCCAAGAAATTAGACTGATAGTATTAAAGCTGAGACAGGAGTTGCTTACCCCTGACTTTTGAAAGGTGAAGACAAGCTGCATTGCACTGGGGGTCATGACCGATTACAGCTCTGCTGCTGGCTTTCTGTGACATTAGGCAAGTAATTTACCTTTTCGACGCCTCAGATTTCCTGTCTGTGAAATGGAAAATTGTAACCCTTTCCCTTTCCCATCCTCCTAGCTTTTCAAAAAGAATAAACAGCAGTTTCTGTAAGGCATTTTGGAGCTCCTTAAAGAACAGAGCAGTGCCTGCATTCTGTAGGCAGTGTATTTACGCAACTTCTGGAAATGGGCCTAGTCATGCAAAGCAAATGGAGGATTTTGAGAAACTGGGAGTTATTTTAGCAGTTACTATTTGTTGCATACTCTTTGGGTGCCAGGGACTGTGCTGCATTTTGTTCCACTCCAAACAACTCTGAGATAGTTAGTATTGTTATCCTAATTTTGTAGCTAAAGAAACTGAGGCTCAGAGAGGTTAGGTAACTTGTCTGATATCACTCAGCAAGTGACAGTGTTCAAATACAAAGAGGTCTGCTTGAATCCAAATCTTGAAAGCTCCCCACCATAAAGACCTTCTTGTGGCTTGTTACAATTATTTCGGAGTTGTTTTTATTAACCTCCAACTCTTCATTATCAGATGAACCAAAATATCCCCAGGTACGTGGTGTAACGCCAAGTTAATCCGTCCAAAACCCTGGCCCCTCTAGCGTGTCATTTTAAAGGGAGGACCCTAAACATACGGGTCTATATGGTGAGTTGTGATACAGCAGTCGCATCGGCAGCCAGACATTGTTGTCACTGCCCTCGGTGACAGCACCCTAGCTGTCACTTAGCCTTCTGGGGTGTCACAGGGGCTAGTTGTGGGGCAACCTGCTTTTTGCTGTCCTCTGGCAGGGGCGTATTTGTGAATTTCTTTGGGGGCAACTGAAAGGGCTGCTCTGGGGGTGGGGGGATGTTCTCCTCTTTTCTTTCCTGGGCAGGCTCCAGCAGACCCTGTGATTAGCCACTAGCTGCCATGCTCTTTGTCCTCTAGTTTGGACAAAGGAGGAAAAAAGATAAATCCTCCTTTGCGACAGAGTCAGCTGACTGAGCAAGCCGGGAGCTATTCCAACAATTTACTTGAAGGTATGTACACAGCCCACCCAGGACAGAGCAAACGGTGCAATACTGGGTCTGAGAGACAAAACCACATTTTTCTGGAATGTTTCAGACATAGTTGTTTCTTCAAAGATGACAGGGACAGAAACTGACAGAGACAGAGTCTATTCTAAAGGCTAAAGTATGCTTGCTTTGCCATCTTGGATTTTCAGATCCATCCCACAGTGTGATCCCCGCTTGCACAGTGATTCTGCAAGTTCTTATTAGAGTTAATTCTTAATTATTCACTTTGCAGGTGATCTAAGGCCTCCTCCTGTGCTCCCCCTCCTTTTCACATTTCAGCGCTAACTAGAAGTGATGTTTTGATGATCTGTTCTTCTGAATTATCTATCTGGCGTACTGCTTGTCTCTGTTTGCATGAGAAATTGAGAGTAGACTTTGTCAAAACATTTCTGTCAACAGAAACACCAGCCAGATGACTTGCAAAGTGTACCATTAGCCACAAGGGGGAGCAAGCCAAGAGAGCAGGAATGATAGGTAGAAATTGATTTCCACTAGGCTGACAATAAAAGTGATTCCTTCCATTATCACCATCACTACATTTTTAATGTTCAGAAATTACAAAGCCCTTTCTGCACAGTATCTCATTTCATACCAATACTGGGGTGCAGGCAGAGCTGGTATTATTCTCCTCATTCCACTGAAAAGGAAACTTGTGCTCAAGAATTTCGTATAGCAGTTGGCCCAAGCCTTCCGCTTCCAGTTCTAGTGTTCACCCTTCTTCTTCAGTGATATGCCTTGACCACAATAGCTACCTATTGAAGGAATACCCAGTTTGCATGTTTTCAAGATAACATCCTCAAATTTCTAATCAGAATCAATCTCTTCTCATTTCCGTAATATCCTGCTTAAACCTTTATTCCAGTCACTATAATGGTATGGCTCAGATGTCTATTTTATCTCCACTAGATTTCAGACTTCTGAGGGCAGAGCTTAGGTCCTATTTCATTACTACCATTTATTGAGAATTTACTGTGTGCCCAGTACAATGCTAAACACTTTGCAACCATCAAATTCTTTAATCCCAAACAACAAATTTAGGCCAGGCACAGCGGCTCATGCCTGTAATCCCAGCATTTTGGGAGGCCAGAGCAGGAGTGTCACTTGAATTCAGGAGTTCAAGATGTTTTAAATGTAGCTGGGCATGATAGCAAGCACCTGTAGTCTCTGCTCTATAGGGAGGCTGAGGCAAGAGGATTGCTTGAGCCCAAGAGTTTGAGACTGCAGTGAGCGATGACTGTGTCACTGCACTCCAGCCTGGGTGACAGGCTGTTGCTAAAAACAAAACCAAACAACAAATCTATGAGGTAGGTAACTCTAATCCTATTTGAAAATGTGAAAAATGAAACACAAAGAAGGTTGGTAAGTTGCCCAAGGTTACACAGACAAAAAATGTCAAAGCTGGGATTTACCTGAATTTGTCTATTCCAAAGCCTATGCCTGGGCTTCACATACTCCCTCCCACATTCTTAGTTGTATCTACCCCTTCCTGCTAGTTCCTGGCACCAGAGTTGCACATAATAGGCACTCAAGAATTATGTGTTGAAACAGATAAAAGAATAGGTTAGTACTGTTCAGTTCAATACCTTTGAAGGTATTATCCTTATAAAAGAAGAAGAAGAAGTGAAGCATTGTGTGGGATGGGGGGTTTGAGAAGAGTGTGTGTGGGGGGAGGCAGGGCGCAAAGGACAATGTTTGAAAGAAGTGGAGTTAATACTGTATACAAAGTTACAGAGAAGAGGAACTGACAAGGGTGATGGTACAAACCAGGCTGCAGTGGACCAAAAGTAGGACAGGTGAGATCAGAAGTGTGAGAGGCAATTGGGAAAGGAAAGGCGGTCCCTCACAGGAAAAGACCACCACATGGGAGTCAGTGTTAAGTATGGGGAACTTGAGTCTTCTGGATTAGATAATTCTACAGAATGTCATGATTTATAAAGCTACTGAGAGAGAGAGAGAGAGAGAGAGACAGACAGACAGACAGACAGACAGAGAGAGAGACAGAGACAGAGAGAGAAAGAATATCACCTGCTCTCTTTTTAAGTTTTTTTTTATAACCTCAACCTGAGGCTACAATGGTGGAAGAAAAAACTTAGACCTTTATGTTCTCTCAGTTGAGAGTCGATTTCTAACCAATTTCATCATCCACATCCCACATAGCTCTCATAGTAGGAACAGAATGACTCCTGAGTCTGAGCTATACCTTCATGCAAATAATGAAATCACTTTGAACAGTAGTTACAATACTTTCAAGTGCTTTGTAATGTGATTATATGGTAACCAATTGGAGTAACTGTATTTTGAAATTCAATTTAGTTGTCAAGATTGCATCAAATGTTCTGTCCCCGGTCTTTTTTTTTTTTGGCAGATACCTTTTAGAAATAGGCAGGGGTCTACAAATTGCATAATCTGCTTTGAATCTGAAGGATAGAGAGTAATTACCTGACAGCAGAAGGGAGAGCAGAGAACCCCACTGGGGGATCGCCTCCTCTCCCATTTTATAGCATCCTTTTTCTTTATTAATTATTAAATTATGATTCTCCCCTTGGTCAATCAACTCAAAGCTGTAAATGCCCATATGAATCAATGCGCCATACCCCAGGTGAAGTCTAGTTGAATTGTAGGCAGGAAGCAATCCTGCAGTGGTTGCCTTCCAATCAAGTAATTATTTACTACACTGCCATCTGTCTTTATTTTGCTAAGCCACTCGATCAGACACAGCAGTATCCCCGTGCTCTGAGATGGTCATAAATCGTGCTGTACTTACACAGAATACTTGACCACAGTATATTGCAAATCACGTTTCATCACTTTATTTCTTACCAATACAATTTGGACTCTTTGTTGTAGTTGGCAAACTGGCTAAAATACCCCTGGGAAGTGAGCAATATAAAATACCATGTTTTTTTGTGTGTTGTCAGGCAATAAATTAATTTATTAAGAGACACTATCGTCATCAGTATTGGACGAGTTGCTGCAGTATACAAGTTAGAATGTTATGAGCATCGATCTTATTTATGTAAAAAGTTGTTCCCCTCACATAAGCCTGTGATACAATATAGGAATAATTGTCATTAGCTGGTAAATTACCTATAAAGCTGATTTCTATTCACTGCTTTATTAACTACAGTATATGGGCACTCTGAATTGCTAATATTTCCTTTAAATTATAATCTGTGATGACACGGTGGTGCCTGTGTTGGAAAAGCTATGATGATAATCATTAACATTGTATAATGCAATACTTAAGATTTATCAGGCTCTTATTAAGCCCTGAATTACAGCATAATATAATGAAATGCAAGCTTATTTCTTCCAATTCAAAATCTAATATGAGGTTTGTGCCATAAATTACATATACTTCAAAACAATGCGTGGAAATGTGGCATAAAGTTAATTTCTATCATTATGTTGTTGTTTTTCTGCATGTTCTTCATGGATTTGTGTAACATTGTTTTTTCTTGTTTACCCTAGATAGTTGGTACTTATAATTATTTTATTAGCATCCAACTGCATTTTCCCTTTCTTGACTAAGAAGCAGAAATATTTCAAACATCAAAGTTGATTTAAATAGGATACAGCCCTTGGGAAATTAAAAGGGGATGTAGTTCACTGCCAGGAATCTTTGAGAAATACTATGAAATTTGGTTTCTGTGTTGCTTTATAGAAATAAATTGATGGTGCATTTTGGCAGATGGAACAATGAAGGGTGGGAGTAATATTTTTTGGCTACATCTCATCGTTTAGCTTGAAGAGATCAACATAACATACAAAGTAAATGTGTAATCTAAATACAAATTGTATTTTGCACTCTCATTTTTTTAGATGGAAAAACATTACAGCACAAAAGCTAGGAAACAAATTAAAGTAAAACCTAGGAAGTGAGCAACAGAATATGAAATTTGAACCTTAATATTAGGTTCTTGTAATTGTCCTCAAAGTCAAGTCTATCTTACCATAGACAGGCAGCACCTTTGTTGGGTGTCTTAAGGAATACATGGAAACAGCTTTACCTCACTCCTATATGTTTCTCATTTTGTAAGTCACTGCTCTCTTGTTCTACCTTTTAATAGGTAGAGTAGTGACTTTGAAAGGTCATAGGTTTGAATCTCAACGCTGCCAATTACTAGACTTGTGAATCTTGAGCAAGCCTCAATTTTACCAGCTGTAAAATGAGTACAATGATAATTTCCTCATAGGGCAGCTGGGATGATAAATGTTATAGGTGAGCATGAAGCATAATAGATGGTCCATAAGAAGTGCTTAAAAATTTTAACTATTGTTGCTTCTAATGTATTCATTTCTACTAGGAAGGAATATAAATTAGTAATGAATATCTGATATGAAGAAGTAAACATATCTGATCTGGAGATGTCAAAGTTCCATAAAAGAGAAAGGGGCATAAAAAAGGGAGGCTGAAGTCACCAAAAGAAAACCGTTATGCTACAACTTTGCATAGGATGGACACTACTCTCAATCTTATTTTTTAAAGCTGTTAATAATCATAACATATGAATGATCAGAGAGTGGCTCTATGTCTTATACAAACACTTGATTTCTAGTTTTTTCTTCTTTCTTCTCTTCCCATAAAACAATACTAGAATGGTTGCATCAGAAATTTCAGCAAAGGCACTCAGATTCTCTTCTGTTATAATGGAGGCAGCAAATAGAATCTGGATCCACCAGGCAACAGCCCTTACAAATCCCTTTTTTCTTTCTGCTGAACCTATTCAGCAGTACCCTGATACTCTTGTACCTAGGAGACTGAATGCTGCCAGAGAAAACTGGACAACCCCAACTGGGTTTTCAATGCTGTATACTTATCAATTGTTTGATTTTTCTGATCTTTTCACTCCCTGTCATGACTTTTAAAAACTCTTACTACTCTCTTCTTGTGCTCAATTAAACCATGTTTCTCATGCTTTTAGAAATCAACCACTGCTCCTGCTTCAAAGAAAGAATTGAGACTACCGTGCGTGGCTTTTCTCAATTTACCACTCCACCCCCCACAAATCTGCACGCCATCATCAATCCTCACCTCTTTTGCTCTGATTTTAGAAGATGATGTGTTTTCCTTCTGTATAAGGCCAACTCTTCCTTCCATGTCTTTCCCTAAATTTCCTGCTCCTCCTGGATCTTGTTCTGTGAGTCTCCCTTTCTTTGCCTACATCTTCAATCTCTGCTGCTCTCTTGTGCCTATTTTGTTAGTCTGGAAACATGACTCTCATCATATATCCCATTCAAATGTCTATGGGTCCCCCATAACAAATCTTCTTAATCTCATTTCTCTCCTCACCATCCAGATCTCTCAAAATGGTTAGCTACATCCATATTCTCTGCTTGTACATCTCATATTCTCAACCTACAGTAATCAGAATTCTGACAACACTCCTCTACAAAAATTGCTCTAAGATTATGTTATGCCAGTTACATTTTAGTCATTATCTTACTATGCTTTTCTGCTGTATTTGACAATGTTGATTAATCTTCCTGTTTTGAGCTCTCTACTCCAATGGTTTACATGACACCAGACTCCTGGCTTCTTTGCCTTTCTGACCCCTTTGACTCTTTGTGACCCTTTTCTTGTGTTTTGGAGTTCTTGACTATACACACTCTTTAGGTTATATTTTCCCAGTGTCACAGTTTCGATTTCCACCTTAACTATAATGTTTCTTGCATTAGTCAGCTTGGGCTGCCATAAACAAATACCACAGACTGGATGACTTAAATAAGAGAAATTTTTCTCACAATTCTGGAGGCTAGAAGTCCAAGATCAAGGCAATGATTTCTTTCTGAGGTCTCACCTTGGCTTGAAAATGACTGCCCTCTCGCCACATCCTCCCCGTGGTCACCCCTTAGTCTGTGTTCTATAATCTCTTTTTTATAAGGACACTAGTAATTTCAAATTAGGGCCCACCCATATGACCTCATCTTACCTTAATTACATCTTTAAAGACCCTATCTCCAAATTACAGTCCATTCTGAGGTACTGGGGGTTAAGACTTCAACATATAAATTTGATGGGGGTGGGGGACACAATTCGGCCCATAAATCTCCTAAATCTATATTTCCAGTTTGGATTTCTCCTTTAAGACGAAAACTATCTAATGCCTATTGGACATTTCCAGTAAGATTTCCCACAGAAAATAGTCTTACATTGAACCAGGCATTAAACCTACACTTCCCCTTGCACTTTCCATTTTCACTGGTGTTCACCTAGTCAGCCAAAGTGTTTTTCTATGCTCCTCCCATGCCCGTATCCTGCACATCCAACCAACACCCAAATGCTGCTCTTTGTAGTTGCACAATACTTCCCAATTCTGTCCTTTTCTCTCCATCCTTACTGAGGTTGCCCTAGTTCAACTTGGCACCTTCTCCTGCTTTATTGTAGAAATATTTGATGCCATTCTAGTCCTGAGTCTATGCCCCACATAAGTGAAAGAGTATGAGACATAAAACCAAGTCTGACTACATTACTCCCTCACTTACATTTCTTTGGTGGTTTTTCATTATCTACCAAATATGGCTCATACTTTTTAATATGGCAAATGAGGCTTTTAAAGTCTGAATCTTCCTTTTATTGGCAGCCTCATGTTTCACTACTGTCTGTTTCACACTCTTCACTTTAGTAACACTCATCTGCTTTTGGTTGCAATATATTCTATCCCTCTATATTCCCATGACTCCACATTTGCTAATGCTCTCCTTCTGGCCAGGAATGCATTCCCCAATCTGCTTATTTTTCCCTCCCTCAACATTACCTAGTTAACACCTGCTCATCCAACTAATTGCAAACCAAAGGTAGTTTCTTCCAGAAAGACTTTTTTTGAATCAGGTGCCCCTTCTTTCTTTCTCATAATTCCTTATTTTTACCTATTATCAAACTAATGATATATATCCACTTTCCTTCCTAAGCTGTGAGTCTCTTGAGGAATAGACAGAATTTATTTATTTATTTTTTGAAAGCAGGATTTATTGAGAGCACAGGAAAGCTCCCACAATGGGAGAGGACCCGAGGGGGTTGCCTCAGAATTTATTAATCTTAGTCTACCCAGCGCCTACACTTACGCTGTGCGTGGAACATCACACACAAACAACTAAGCTTTTGTTTTAGTGTTATGTTGTAAATGGACTATTGTGAAATTCAACTGAGGAGGTAAGTCATGGATTCGTGTCTTATTCTAATTTTTCAGGAACTCTTTAAATATGTTCTTTATTTCATACAGAAGAGAGTATGTTTAACTTCTAAGACTAAGCAACTACACTAAATTCTCTACAGGGAAAAAACAGAGAGTCACTAATCTGAATTAGTGTTTCTGCTTTTGATTTCGATTAGTGATTCACAGCATGATACATCCAGGCTCATTTCCATGTTCGCTACAAACCAGTTCATAGATTCTTAAAAGCAAAATGCATGTTTTTCTGACCAAAGAATTAATCTTCATTTTCTGAAACATTGTGCAGAAATTAATTTGGCGGGTTATTTTACTGAAGGTGTTTGTTTTCCTTGATGCTGGCTTTGTGTTTCTGTGATAAGAAAAGTAATTGATGACTGCCCTGAATTTCTCCATATTTCTGGTTAGCAGGGCAAAGGCCACTTGTGTTAGCGCTGGGGAAAATGTTGGAGAAAGTGTATGCACCATGAGCCAGCACTAGCGTGGAAGCTTCATTGTCGGGGGTGCTGTGGGTATTGTGCCCTGCTCTTACCTCACCACCTAGAACAATATCAGGCCCAGAGTAGGTGCTCAAAAAGAACTTGTTGGTGAATAAAGAAAGTACATACCTTGCACCTGAAGAACCTGAGAGATGTCAAACCCTTGGCTGATTCTGACTATGACGACACCAATCTCAAAATCAAACGCATCACTGAAAGAGGAAGTAAAGTGTTTAGTGTTTTAAATGGCTTCTTTAATCCTCAAGATTTGGATTCAAACTTGCTACTAGGATTTAGATATAATGAAACTATTAACATCCACATAGAATATAGCCAATAGCGGATGCCTTTTCTGTTTGTTCCTATCTTTATGCCTTTTTAAAATGTATTCAAAGTGAACAATTATCATGATACTATAAGAAAGGGATTGGCAGGAGTGGGAAACTGCCGGGGCGGGGGTGGGATTGGCAGTTGAGGGAAACTGCCAGGGGAGGGAAGGGCACACCTCATCAACAAGGGTACCTGCATAATGAACATTTGTATACCTAACCCTGAATTGTACCCCACATCTTAAACTTAAAAAAAAAGATGTATTCTGGACCAGGCTCGATGGCTCAACCTGTAATTCCAGCACTTTGGGAGGCTGAAGCGAGTGGATTGCCTGAGCCCGTGGGTTCAAGACCTCGTCCCTACAATCAATCAATCAAAAACTTGCCAGGTGTGGTAGTGCATGCCTGCAGTTCCGGCTACTTGGAAGGCTGAGGCAGAAGGATCCCCGGAGCCCACCAGGTCCATGCTGGGGTGTCCGTGCATGTGCCACTGCACTTCAGCCTGGGTGATGGAGTGAGATTCCAACTCAAAAAAAAAAAAAAAAAAAGAAAGGAAAAGAATGTATTTTGAGTAGTGGTAACTAAATTACTTACACTGTAGCCAACTTACTTAAATAATAACAACTAGAATTTTGATGAATAACTTGTTGTGTACTTTAAAACTAATTTAATCTTTTATAAAGGGAGCAAAACAACTCCTGGTATATTTAGAACAGAGAGTGGACAGGCTTCAAAGACCCTTTGAAATGAGCCACACCCCTCTCCTGCCCCACAGGACGATGCCTTTTGAATTTCAGACATCAAGTGCATGGTCACAAATATCTCCAGTTCCTCCAAGGAACTTTTTAGCATGGACTCTGAACAGGCCATTCGGAGCAACGTTCCTTTTCGCAATGTACTTTAAGATGACTCTTTTCTATATCCAACCCAATGGAATTAGATTATATAGAAGAGAAATAAAGGCTCTCTTTCTTTTACCTCTGTTTCTGTAGCTATGTTTTCTTTGGTCCTAAATATCGAAACATGTCAATTAATAATTTGAATCATTTTAAATGTTTTCCTGGGGAGTTTGTTCAATCTTCTATGGACCTAAAACCAAGGATCCCTTGCCAGTAGGTCATCCTCCAGAAACGATGCCATCTGTGACTGTCCTATCATATGCAACCAAGTTTCCAATGGCCAAAGCATGAATTTTCAAATGATATAAATAAGTTTGGTGTAATATGAATATCCACTCAAAATTCAAACCAGAAATAAACTTTACTTAATAGAATGATGTATTCTAGCCCAAGTTGCCAATGCACTCTTAAAAAAAAATAAAAATTTGGATTCTGTATTAGGCAGAATAATGGACCTCCAAAGACATCCTAATCTCTGGAACCTGAAAATATGTTTTCTTACATGACAAAAGAAGTTTGCAGATGTGAACATGTGATTAGTTTAAGGAATTTGAGATAGGGAAGATTATCTGGATTACCTGAGTGGGCCAAATATAATTACAAGGGTACTTAAAAGTGACATTAGGAGACTTAAAAGGAAGTCAGAGTAATGTGATGTGAGAAGGACTTGACCAGCCATTGCTGGCTTTTAAGATTGAAGAAGGGGGCCCTGAGACATGCCTACATGATGGAAGCTTCTAGAAGCTAGAAAAGGCAAGGTAAGAAACTTGTCCCAGAACCTCCCAAAGGGAATGCATGGACTGCACTATGGTTATTGTTCCGTGAGAGCTTTGTCAGACTTTTAACCCACAGAGCCATAAGATAATAAAATTGGACAGTGTGTGGTGGCTTATACAGCACTTTGGGAGGCTGAGGTGAGAGGATTGCCTGAGCCCAAGTGTTTGAGAGCAGCCTGGGCAACATGGTGAGACCTCATTCCTATGAAAAAAAAAGAAAAACTTAGCTGGACATGGTGGTACATGCCTGTAGTCCCAGCTACTTGGGAGGCTGAGGTGGAAGAATTACCTGAGCCCAGCAGGTTGAGGCTGTGGTAGCTATGTTCATGCCACTGCAGTTCAGCCTGGGCTTCTGAGTGAGACTCTGACTCAAAAAAAAATATGTATTGTTTGTAGCCTCTCAATTTTAGATAATTTGTTATGGAAGCCATCAAAAACTGATGTATACAGATTCTAACTAAAATTAAATCACAATTAGGGATATTACAGACATTTAAAATATTTTATTCAAATAAAAATGGTAACATACTACATTGTTATAATATCCCTGTAATAACAATTATATTGTACTTTATTTTAAGTCATAAAGTCACACAAAATTGGAAAGGAAAATGGAATACACGTATTGAAAGGGAAATTACAATACAATGTGGGATTTTCTTTCTTCTATATTAACCCCATTGTTGTGGTGGTAAAATAATTTAATTTTACCAATCCAGCTAGATTTTATGCTAGTACAAGTCTGAGTCACCTTAACACTGAACTTTATTACCAAGAAGACCAGTTATTTATTAATTTGCTATAAAAGCTAGAGGCCTCTTTGATTCAGTATTATTTGGCTTGATTACTTTGGTCCCTTTGCATTTTTGTAACATTTGGGATGGTGGGGAGGTTGGAAGATGATCCCAGGTAATTCTGTATCAGACTATGGACTATTTGAGTGAAGATTTACACATTTCTTCCTCTTTGCTTATTCCCCTACCCTTTTGTTTCCTAAGGTGAACATAAAATTTTACTGAAGAATCTGGATAACAGAGGACAGATCTAATCTATTTCCGGGAATGTCAGGTCAGCAACTGACTGTCTTTCTAAATATATCCAAATGCTGTTTGCTGAGTCTGGCAAAATTCTGGTCTTGATCACCTGGTTTAGCCTTAATCTCCTGAACTTAACAACACTAGCAGGAGCCTGATGGGAGCTCATGACATCCCAGCTGTATGTGTTTGGGAAATACAATGCATTTAGTATAGAGGTTCCTCACATTAGGAAGACTGTTAAGTGAATTTCTGTTTGGTTAGTAATGCCTATAAGTTCAGAAGAGGAAAATTATTTTCTTATGCTTCTTTTCAATAGAACTAAGAATGCTTTTGTTCCTATGTTGCATAAATGTGCCCCAAATAATGGTAAGTGTGAAGCTCATTATAACAAGGGGTAGAGGAAATAACCTGCAATAAGAAGCACTAAGCATATGCTTATTTGGAAGGTGTGAGAATTTCTTCCCTGTGTAGGATGAACTTTTAAGTGCAGCCCTGCCTCTCAGGGCATGTTCTGTAGCCCATGGGATAAAATCAAAGTGTAGCTGGATCTTGGACTTGGAAAACCTTCCATTTCCAGAGGTGTTGACACAAAAGACAGTTGTTACACATTGCCTCTCTGGAGTCTGGTTTTTTCAAGTCCAGAAGAAAGGCTCAATTTTCTAGATTGTTTCTTTCTGTATGTGTAGAATTTGTTTTCTCTTATTCAAAACAAGGATCCAAGCCAGGTAGTACTTTTGGTATATGAAGGAGGACCACCCCAAAAACAGAATTATTTTTTGGAGGGCAGGCCCCTTGTAGTACAGGCTTCCCCCACTAGGAGAGGGTTCTAGGAACCCACTGGCATCAGTGTACCAGTTAGCGTTGTTGTGAAAGACTGTGTTCAAATTAAGGAAATTTTTCTTTTGGGATTCTTTCAATGTGCTTGCCCATTTCATGGTGGGTGATTTACATGCACACCTGCCCACACTGTGCTGCGCGTTCAGAGTTTTTGACCAAAAATCCCATGGCCCCCTACCCCACCCTCTCTATTCACATAGTCTTGCCCTGAGCGACTTTTTTTGTTTGTTTGTTTCTCCCGATGAAAATAGTCCTCAAAGGGAAACATTTTGCTAATGTGGAAAAGATGAAACAAAAAACAGGAGAAGCAATAAAAGGCATCACAATTAATGGGTTCAAAAACTGTTTTGAGCAGTGAAAAAAGCATCTTGATAGGTGTATTGCATCAAACGGAGAGTACTTTGAAGGTGACTGAAGTTTGAACATGTAAGAATAAATATACAATTTTTTATAAATAAATTCTGGGTATTTTGAGGTCCTCCTCGTATATATACTTTTGGAGGCAGCACAGCATTGTGGTCATGAGTTTGAACTTCGAATTCAGTCTTGGGTTGGAATTCCAGCTCTCTCACTTAATAAAATCTGTGAGTTTTCTGAGTGTTACCTAATTTTTTAATGTCTGTGTCTCCACTTGTAAAATGGGATCAACAACAGTACTTCCTTCAAAGGCTTCTTATGAAAATTAAATGGGATAATTCCCGTTAAGGATGCCCATCTGCTGCCTGCTAGTCCTTTAAGATCTATTATTATTAAGCTCTGTTATTACCTAGATCCTAAGCCTCTTCAAATATTTAGTTATTCAGTGTAACGTACAATGTAAAACTCAAATTCTGTGCACAAGCCGTTCTTGCTCCTCCCAGTAGCAGTGGGACTTAGCATTTGGAAGCCTTATATCAGCAGAGGGAGATATGGGATTTTGGGATAATAAACAAATTATTCAATGCCCAGAAGAAGACAATCCAGAATCCAAGAATCCAGGTGTTTTGGAAGAAAAATTTCTCCTTACCACCCAGCTGTTCTTTGTTTTTAATCTTATAAATAGATGTTAAGGTTTAACTCTAAACATTTATCTTTTTCTTGACACTAATGTTTCTTCCACCCTGCCTCTTTTGATACTCTGACTCTCTCAAGTTCTATTATTGGCAGAGCTTTTTCACCTTGGGATAGAATTCAGAGTACCAGGGGAATGTGCTCTTCTCAGGCAATTTAATCTGACACAACAGTGTTATGTGCAGTACAAGTTATGTACTGCCCTGGTTAGTGCTTTATAAACAAGAACACGTCTTGAAAGCCATCACTTACTGTATGATTCCCACGTAGTTCTCAATCTCTGTCAAGGGAGCTTTCCTCCAATTTTTTTTATATCCAATCACCAGAGTGTTTGGTTTCATTCTTCCTAAGCCTGAGGCCTAAACAGAGGACATAAACACATGGGCAATCCTTACCGTACTGGGAAACTACCACCACAAATGAAAAATAATGTTCAAAAGAGCACTGAAGTAATGTTCTGAAGATTCTGAAGATTAGATTACATTTTAGTACATGTCCTTCATGCCCGTACCCAAGCATAAAATAGAAAGATTAGTTCTAAATCATCTCAGCCATAAATGGATTTTAGATGACAGAAATGTAGCTTTTCTAAATTAGCAGTCATTTGCATTTCTTCTGACACACTCATTAAAATGGTTCAATAATTTAAAATCAAGTGAGGGCCAGCTTAACTGTTGGTATGCACATTGTAACTTAGCAGTTCAAAGCTCATTTCTACCTGTTATATTCATAATGTCACTGGCAATAAAACCCATGTTTGGAAAATTCTTATATACAAGGATCACTGAAATCTTTACTTATATTATTTACTGAAGAGTGACTAAACTATGTTTCCAAAACCTAATCTTCTTCATGACAGTATCATTAATAGCCATCTTACACATCAAAAGTGTTGTTTCCCCCCATTAGATGACAGGATATGACTTCTAGTTAATCAGATTTAATTAGGCAATATTACCGAGCACCTATGAACAGCAAAGTGTTATATTAGGTTTGATGGGAGAGCAGTGAGGCACATTCTTGGACCTTAAGGGGCCAAAGATATATGATGAAGGAGACAAGATATACACCAATAGAGGGGTGACCCAAAATATCCCAATTATCTTTTAGAGGGTGGTCCCTTTATAGTACAGGCCTACCTCTGCTAGGTAAGAGTTCTAAGAACCCATCAGCAGCAGTGTACCAGCTAGGGTTTTTGTGAGACACTACATTCAGCTTCAGTGAATTTTTTTTGGAGATTCTTTCACCCTGTTTGCCATTTCAAATGGTTAATTTATCAGCACACTTGCCCACACCATGCTGAATGTTCAGCAGTTTTTGACCAATGGAAAATAATGTGCCCCACTCTCCCTATTCACCTGATCTCACCCCAAGCAATTTTTTTTTTGTTTCCCCAAATGAAAAAGAGTTCTCAAAAGGAAACATTTTACCTATGTAAAAGAAGTAAAACAAAAAACTACAGAAACACCAAAAAACATCAAAACTGGTGAGTTCAAAAACTGTTTTGAGCAATGGAAAAAGGGTCTAGATAGGTGCATTGCATCAGACAGAGAGTACTTTAGAGGTGACTGAAGTTTAAACATGTAAGAATAAATCCACAACTTTTATAAATAAATTACAGAATTTTTTTGTCCCCCTCATAATTCTAATATAAGTACAAATGCAATAGAAACTCATAGGGAAGTACAAAGGAAGAAAACTTGACTTCCAGCTGCAGATTCATGGTCAGCTTCACGGGAGAGGTGGCATTTCTTCTGAGTCTTGGAATTTGGTTAGATGCTGACAGGTAAAAATAAGCAGGGCAGTAGGAGTGGTAGAAGGCTGTTGTGGGCCATGGGAGTAGTGAAAAAAGTGACCAGAGCTGGACATTTTAGAGAGGACAGTAGCAAGTGGAAGGAGATAGACAGTGATGGGGGGGTTCCCGAAATAAACTTTGCTTCTGACACATTTGGCGTATTGCTTTTAGTTCCGCAGCTCCTAGGAGCCCTCATGTGGCCCTTGGCAGATGTGTGGCAGCATGGATGTAGTCTTTTCTATGACTACAGTTTGAGGATGTGGTAATTCATACCAGAACTTCTGACATGCAAAGAAGGTTTTATCCAAAATGATACAATTGCAGAACTTCCCTTGAATATCACTCTGTCCTGTGGGGATCCCACTGTACTCCACTTTTATTTGAAGAAATTCATGTGAATTTATGCATGTTCAAAAATTTTTTTTACCATTTCTTCTGGATTAATATAATAATAATTTTCCATACCATCTTTTCCTTCCCTGCTCTTATTCTATGTCTGTTTTCCCATTCCTGGTTGAAAATGTTATTATTTTACAAATTTTCTGTTATAATTTTATGTTGAGTAATCTTCCCAATATATTTAACCAAAGAGCAACTGAAAAATAACTCACAACTGAAAGAAAAATCAGCATCTTGCAATGCTAACACCTATTTCCATGGTTTAGCAAATTAATAACAGATGAAAGAGGCTCATTGTGGGTAATAGGTCTTTTAGAAATGGATTCTCTGCATACGCAGCTACTTTGCGAATATTCTTAAGGGATATTAGAGACAGAAATGCATCAAATACTCTTAATCCCTAACATATTACAGCTTAACCAATATTTTTTCCTTTCATAAACATCAGAGTTACCTTGATGCAGTCCTGACTTCTGACAGTCGATGTGACAACTCTGAAAGTCAAATACACCATTTGGTATACATAGAATTAGGAGTTTTCAATCAGATTAAAGCCAAAATGTCCAGAAAGCCAAGTCCTACAATTTCTGAGGGTCTCTTGGATTGTTTTAAGATTTCTTTGGCACTAAATTATGAAGATTGGAACTAGGGAGAGATTTTATATACTTACTATAGAAGAGGCAAAGAAGGGGAGGAAAAAGAAAAGAATAGGGGAGAAAAGATGGACACTGTGGGATTTAAGGTTGAGCTGTAGAAATTATTACATTTTACTCAACATTCTGGAAGTAATTCAGGAGGATAGGGAGATTTTACGCCCAGATCACCAGGCATTAATTTAGTTGAGTCTAGCAGCTGTCCTCACACCATTTGCAAAAGAAAAAAGGAAAAGAATGCCTGACTTGAGCGTTGCTATATGCAGTATGAAATACAAAAATAGTTTGAAGCTTCAATAGGATCCTGAATGTCGTCAACCACCAGAACAAATTTGCATTTCAATAAGTATGGGGGCAGAATGTATGCTGGTGGCCAAAGGCAACCTCATTTTCCATTTCCAGTGTATCATTCATAGTTCATTGTAATAGAACTTCTCTGCTTTTGTTCTAGTTCTGCCTATCCCCAGGAATTTGAAATGAATTCCTTAACCATCTGCATTGATCTCAGATGTGGGGCTGCCTAACTACAGCCATTCACTTCCAGAGTATCACATTAACTCGGAGCACTAATTGTCTTTTGCCTCTGTGCTTATTTCCTCAACTCACCTGAAGGAGACTTCGGACACCATCTCTGAAACAGTCTGCCGCGACTGCAGCATAAAAAGCCTTGATTTTGTTCTTTATAAGCCAGGCCTGTTTTTTCACCATGCCACTGTTCATCTCCTTAACGCACAGCTTGCGCGGTCCCTGTACGACACGATGAAATACTGGTTAGAAGTCCTGCTATTATACATCACACTGCTGTTGTTTTCTAAAGGACAAAAATAGCCAGCAATGCCCCATTGAGTTAAGAAATGGGAAAGAGGGAAAAACACCTCACTAAACAGGGTTCACACAGATTCAACCTTTTGGAGAGAATCCGTGCTATTCATATCATTCACTTTCCACCTAAAATGTCTGGACTTATTAACACCTGCTTAATTAACTGCCTCATGCCAAAGCAAAGGAAGAGCTGAGGGCATCATGGCACAAGAGGAAAATGCTGAAAATGTAATTGAGGAGGCACAGGGTAAATACACAATCAACCTTTGACTCAACAGCGAAAGCCTTTTAGGAAAACAAAAGAAATCTTAGCTAGAGCCCAATTTCAAGAAATAGAGCTCTGGGGAGGCAGAACATGGTGAGCTGCAAATATTGCCACAAACTGCACATCTTGACAATTCTGTTTGACTGATGCATTGCTTTTTTGTATGGTTAAGAATACCTACTCAAATAAATTAACATTTTCTTGTCATTCAATAAATTTGGTGGGAGCAAAAGTTCACATGTGTATGATAAGAAGAGTGGAAGAGAATAAGAGAGAAAGAGGCAGGTGTTGTAATGGTTGATAAGGCAATTTATAATTTCAAGATTTAGTTCAGGAAGCTCACTTTTTTTTTTTTTTTTTTGAGTTGGAGTCTCATTCCTTCGCCCAGGCTGGAGTGCAGTAACAATCTCACAGTCACCCCAGCGTTGACCTGCTGGGCTCCAGCGATCCTTCCGCCTCAGCTTTCCAAGTAGCCGGAACTACAGGCATGTGCTACCATGCCCGACTAATTTTTATTTATTTATTTATTATAGAGACAAAGTCTCGTCAAGTTGCCCAGGCTTGTTTCAAACTGTGGGCTCAGGCAATCCATTCACCTCGGCCTCCCAAAGTGCTGGAATTACAGGCTAAGCCACCGAGTCTGGCCAGGACCTCATTTTTAATGACAAGTTTTATCCTTCCTTAAAAGTCCAAGCCAGCTCTTTTTTCTTCTCATGTTAATATTTGTGATTGTCTACCAGGTGTCTGACAAGATATAAATCTGTTTTCCTGGGAAATTCTTTTAATTCATAGGGAGATTTATATTTTGTTGCGATATTTCAGATTTTATATGAATCATCTAGGATCTTGATAAAATGTTGTCTGTTGGTCTGAAGCGAGACCCCAGATTTTGCGTTTCTAACATGTTCCCAGTGACACACATGCTGCCGATCCTTAGACCACTCTTGGAGTCACAGTCTTAGAGGGTCTTGAATTGGAGAGAAAGGGTATAGAGATTCAGGGGGGAAAAAAAAGCCAAGGCTTTGTGATTAGACAGAGCTGGTCTCAAATCTAAGCTTGGCCACTTCAGAGGTAATTAATTTTCTCTGAGCTTTGATATCTTAGTTTAAAAATGGAGATAAACACTCTATTCTGCAAGGTTGTTTTAAATAGTAATAATAAAGTACCTAGTACAATATCTGAAAAATATTAAGTGATCATCCAAAGCTGATGTATCTTCCATAAGAAAATAGATTTATATCTTGTCAGGCACATGATAGACAATCAGGAATATCTTTTTGGATTGAATTACAACAAGAAAAGAAAAAAGAACTAGCATTGACCTTTAAGAAAGGATAGAACTTGTCACTAAAAATCAGTTTCCCGAACTAGTATCTTCATAAGTGCTCACAGTCTCATTGAATCCCCAAACCTGATTCTATTACTGTGTTTGTTCTTTAACAGAGTTGAAAGAACACTGAACTGGGAATCAGAATGTTGGGCTTAGATCTGACTCAGGCTCTGACTAGTTGATACCCTGGGTATGTCATTTGCCCTCTCTTGATACATGTTCTACAGATTTTTGTTGTTTTTTTTTTTTGAGTTGGAGTCTTACTCTGTCGCCCAGACTGAAGCGCATAGGCACGCTCCCGGCCACCGCAGCCTCGACTTGCTGGGCTCCGGCGAGCCTTCCGCCTCAGCCTTCCGAGTAGCTGGAACTACAGGCGTGCGCTGCCACGACCGGCTAATTTTTTTATTTATTGTAGAGATGAGGTCTCACCAAGTTGCCCAGGCAGGTCTTGAACCCATGGGCTCAGGCAATCCACTCACCTCAGCCTCCCAAGGTGCGGGATTACAGGCTGAGCCACCGAGCCTGGCTCATGTTCTACATTTTAAAAAATGAGGCAATTGTCTAGGTCATCACTGTCCAGTATGATAGCCTGTTATCCACATGTTGCTGCCGAACATTTGAAATGTGACTGGTTCACACTGAGAAGTGCCAAAAGTATAAACTACACACTGGATTTCAAAGTCTTAGTATAAAAACGTATATAAAATACCGAGATAATGTTTCTATATGGATTGCATATTGAAATTAAAATATTTTGGATGCATTGGGTTAAATAAAATATTATTAAAATAACTTTACCTAATTCTTTTTTCCTTTTTAATTGGCTACTAGAAATTTACATTACATATGTGGGCAAATAGTCTATTTCTATTACACAGCATTAGATGATGTCTAGAGTCCCTTCTGTTTTAATAAAATAACTTTACCTAATTCTTTTTTCCTTTTTAATTGGCTACTAGAAATTTACATTACATATGTGGCAAATAGTCTATTTCTATTACACAGCATTAGATGATGTCTAGAGTCCCTTCTGTTTTAATATTCTATGTAAATTATATCAGATTCTTTATAATTTATTTTTTCTAGTATATTTTCTAGAACCTGACACCTTTTCAAAACAGTTTGACTGGGCACAGTGACTGTAATTGCAGCATTTTGGGAGGCAGAGGCAAGAGGATTGCCTGAACTCAGGGATTTGAGACCAGTCTGAGAGCCACATGGCAAGAGCTCATCCCTACAATAAATCAAAAAATTAGTTGGGCGTGGTGGTGAACGCCTGTGGTTCCAGCGACTTGGAAGACTGAGGTGAGTTGAGGCTGTGGTGGCTGTGAGCATGTCACTGCACTCCAGCCTGGGTGAAAGAGTGAGACTCTGATTTTTTTAAAAAAGGTTTAGATGGGCTGGACACAGTGGCTTATGTCTATAATCCCAGTACATTGGGAGGTTGAGATGGGAGATTTCTTGAGTCCAGAAGTTCAAGACCATCCTCGCCAACATGGTGAAACCTCATCTCTACAAAAAAATTATAAAAAACTAGCCAGGTGTGGTGGTGTGAGCCTGTAGTCCCAGATACTTGGGAGACTGAGTCCAAGAGTTTGAGGCTGTGGTGAGCCATGATCACGACACTGTACTCCAGCCTGGGCAACAGAGTGAGACCCCCTACTCAAAACAAATAAAAACAAACAAACAAACAAACAAAACCAGTTTGGATGACTTCACATTAAAGGAAGTTTAAAAAACAAGAAACTTCAATGAAGATAGAAAAAGTAGAGAGTTAGGGAGGACAGTTATTAAACCAAAAGACCTAAAAAAAGATATGTCATATGGAGCAAATTTAGCTCAGGTTTCCAGACTGTCGGTGCATTTTGAATTGCTAGGCCTTCCTTGGGCATTCTAGACATCATCAACTGCAAAGAAAAGATGGAATATTGTATTCAAGGAAGCTCAGTGGTAACAACCACCATCAGGCAGAGGAATAACCAACAGTTAGGAAAGATGTTAGACCATTAGAATGTTGAGTTGTTCCACAATAACTGAGAACCCCTGGGGGGAAATGGCATTTATTTAAATAAATACAGTCTAATACATGTCTATTAGTATTACAAAAATCCAGATTAAGCATTAATTGTGACAGAGAGATTTACTTTTATGCCTAAACTTGCCATATTGAGAAATCATAAAAATATTTCAGGCAGAATCTCTCTTTGCTAAAAACGATTATAATATCCTTGTAACACACTTATTAATGTGAGGCAAGAAGATTGCAATATATATATAGTAAGAAGAAAGCAAACTAACAAAGAAGGAAGACACATTGGAATACAAACATCCAATATTCAAATGTGTCATAGTTTCAAAAGTAGATTTTGCTAGAGATTAGCTTCAGTTGAGATCCAAAATATGAGTACAAACATTAATTCAGGATTTGAACAAAGAAGCTTTAAAAATCCCTTACATGTTATAGCTTTGATATCGATTGAGAAAGGGGTAAAGAATTTCAAATTATTAGTCTAGAGAAGAAGTTGAAGTAGTACTATTTCAAATAAATGAATATCATGAAAAAGAATTTGCAAAGAAGTTCTAATACCAGTAGTATCAAATTGAGGAGTTTGGGCCAACTGCAAGTTTCTTTCCAAATTTTTTTTTTTAACATTGAGAGTTTTTTGTTTTTTTTGTTTTTTTGTTTTTTTGGTCTGTCTTTATTTTCATTGCTGTTCTGGATGGAATTGTGGGAAGGAGAATTTTTCCCTTTCTGATTTCATCCATATTTTATCCCATCATGCATTTTTGTGCCCATTCACAGGTTATTTCATTCTTTCAACAGTCATGTCACTGTTTTATGAACATTGTAACAGAGGCTCATGACAAAAGTAGAAAAAGATGCTTCTAAAAGGAATAAGTTTTCCTCTTGGTGGATGTGAGAGTTGACGTTAAGAAGAGCTGAAGAAACAAAAAAAAAGAGAATTTTAATTTTCCCAGGGTTATCTGGGTTTCATCTGCACTCCGTTATGCCACAGAGTTAGGAGATAAGTGTCTTCTTCAAATTTTCTTGAGAATTTTTCTAAGAGAAAATTTAAAGAGAGCTTTATGTTTTGTTAAGATATTTTAAACATTTTTAGAAAAAAGGAAAAAGGGAAACAGTAAGTATGCAATTTTGTTAAGAGGGGCTCTACATGAGGAATCTGGTCAAAAGCTATCCTTTTTCTCCTTTACAACTGAGAAGAGAATAATCAGGCCTAGAGTAATATTAAAGAGTAAGAAAAACATGAATGAAAATAGGTTTACATCTTGGTACACATGTGTAAGATGATGAGAATACCTATTAAGCTCAGACAACTTTGCCTCTGGAGAGGGAGAGAGCCAGGGGTCTGGAGTGGTCATAAAGTGAACTTTAGCTTGATCCGTAGTGGTTTATTTCATTTTACAAGTGAGTGAAAGCATCTGTTACAAAAATGTTAACAGTTATTAATGAAGATAGGTAGAATATAGGTCTCATTTGAGTTTATATAGTTGAGCCATAGGAAATAGCCAGGATTCAATAATTTTTATTTACAAAAATGCAAATTTCATAGGATTCAATCTGATATTTTCCCTAATGTATCAAAATAAAAAACAATGTCTTTTTAAAAAATTTATTTTTGAGCCACCAGCACAATACAACATACTTGATGAAAGATGCTGTAGACTTGAAAACTTTTTGCAAATTTAAGACAAACAATAATTTAGAAAAGAGTTAAGTGCCATGTTTTTGGTTTTATCTGATTTGCATTCCAAATATCAGATCTTTTGATCTTTAAAAGTATATCTGCTTTTGATCTTTAAAAGTATATCTGTTTTTATTTGTTTTAATTTTAAAAAATCCCTGTCTTTAAATGAAAATTGAGAAGTATATGAGTGAGGGACTGCTGCAGTATGATACCTTATCACACGGGAAAGATAAGTCTGATACAAGCCCTGAAGACTTTTAGAATTGAATGTAGTATGCCCAGAAAATAATGGGTTCATAAATTCAACTAAGTTATCTGCAATGACTGGTTTAATTAACTTTCCATCTACTATGAATGACATATGAGAGGAAACTCATTGACAGAGGTGGTGCTTATTTGTGTCACGGTATGTAGGGTAGAACTGGTGGAAGTTACAATCTGCACTGGTTAATACTTGCCTTTTGCTATACCTGATGAACCTGGTTATGGCTTGAAATATGAGGGGCTACTACAAAGTGAAGTCTCACTCCCTCTAGACTTCCTATGGTGATAGGGATGTGTCATAATATAACAAACTTACTTACATGTTAAATATAACACCTCTTGGAATAGAAGTATGTCTTTTATTTATTTTATGGTAGTTCAAATGAGAAGAATAGGCAACATTTTAAAAATTATCAAACTGAGTTCTTTAAAATGAGTCCCCTAATTTGTATTGATAAAGAGTCCCTCATTTAAAAGCTTTAGGCCAAGAAGGAAAAAAGCATAAAGAGGAAGGAAGAGTTCTGATGGATGAGTTTAAGAGTTAGTTTGAAGGCCAAAGTGGATGCTTGGGGCTCAGGAAAGAATATAGCTTTTTTAGTTTCAATTTCAGCAGTTGCAAGGGCCATGACTTCAAGCTCTTTAAAAACGTCATGGTTTTTGGAAATGGCAGCTGTGGCCACATGTTTTCCAGCTACACATCCACATCAAAATACCAGTGAGTTCTGGGTCTTCTCCTTTCTGGTAGTGTAACAGCACGTTAAGTAAGTGCTTCAATAGCCTGCTGTCCTGTGCTTAGTAGGAGTATATATCTTATTGTTCCACCATGAGCAAGCGCTGCATACCTAAAAAGTTCAAAATCAAGTGTCTGGACCTGGTTTTTCTAAAAGGGGATGCTTTAGGTTTTTGCTGAGGGTAATATATTTCTGGAATAAAAGTGGCAACTATAACATACCAAAAATAATGATAGTAGCAATATCAACAAGAACAACTAAAATTAATTTAGCATTAACTATTTGCCAGACTGTGAACTCAGCACCAGAAAGATTATCTTATACAATTCTCACAGCAACTCTATGACACAGGTGCTATTTTTTATCAATTTCCTTTTATAACAGAAAATTGAGGTACAGAGAGATGAAATTATGTGCCTAAGGGACTCACAGCTAAAATAGTGATTCAGAACTTGACTGTTATTCCCAAAAGCCCATGAGCACTAACTTCCTAGAGTTTAAAACTAAATTATCATTCTCTTATCATCATCACTATTTAACATTTACCACAAGGTTGGCCTAACCATCAAGCATTGTGCTTTTGGAAACAAATGTCTAACGGTATGCTGACTCCCCCTACATCCCCTTCCATCTGTTTCTTTGCAAAGACGATTGACGAATGAGCCTGAAAGTATAAAAATGCTGACAACATCTGCAGCCCCAGGAGCTCACAGAAAGTAACTAAGTGGAAAGTCATTAACGGATGCAGTAAGTATTTTCTGTACCCAAGAGAACCTCAGTACCTGGGAGCAAGACTCTTGGGCCCTAGATGGAGAGACCAGCATAGTAATGTATAATGTGACCTAACATATATGTCCGACAGCCAGGACCATTGGAGACACAGACTCAGGTACCTACTTAAAATGAAATGATGGTTCAACATCATACTCCTTTATCAGAGTTAAAGCAGCAAAGGGTTAATTAAAAGCCATATCTCTTGTCTCTGAGACCTTTTCTTGCTGGCCAATATATGACTGTTTCGACTTTCAGTTTATTTCTCCCGTCCTAAAGATATTTTATTGCCTGCTAAACTAAATTTGCTCTAAATTGCTGGAGAAGAAAAACACCCCAAACTGCTTATTCTATCAAAACTGGCCCCTATATTATATTGGTCAAAATGAAATCCACTAATCCAGGGCACCGAAGTTGATAATATGAGAGAAGGATGCTTGATAAGATTTTTAAAATTCCTCTGGAGTCACAGTTGGTCATTACTTAGCCTGTCAATCTTACGTACTCAGTAAGAGTCTCTCCACCCCCTACCAGATAATTGCATTGCATTGAGTTATATTGCTTGAGTTACTATCATATAAGCATTGGAGGAAAAAGGCTATGACCAACTTGCTTCATAGAACATTTAGAATATCGCCAAGTGTAAAAAGATGCTTAAGGGCTGGTCATGATGACATGTGGTAAACTAGCCCCCTGCATCATGGCAGAGTTGACTGGCTCAAGAGCCACACGACTACCTGACAACCCCACACCTCATCAGATTTTGGAAATTTCAGTAGTGCTCCCTGATTCTAATTGTATTCTAATTGATTCTAATTGTATCCCAGTATACAAATCTATTTCTTTCTCTTCATAGTGTGACACAAAACACACTCAGGTGACCTGAGCTGACATACTGGCTCTGCCACTTACTTGCCATGTGATCCAGTGCAATAATTTAATATTCCTGAATCTCTCTTTCCCAATCAGTAAAATGATAACAAGGTTTCTTTTCTTTCCTGCCTCACAAGGCTATTGTGTGGCTTGGATAAGAAAAACTGTAGAAAATTCCTTGAAGAATAGATAAGTACTTAAGTACTATAAAATACATTGATAGCTGAGGATTTTGAATGGGGTGTGTGTGTGTGTGTGTGTGTGTGTGTGTGTGTGTGTGTATGACAGAGTGTGTATGTTATGGGAATACAACTAGAAGTAGGCTAGTTTGGAGGATTTAGACTTATTATTTTATCATAATTTTAATGCTTTCTTCATACTTGAGAAATTGGTCAATAATTATGGCTAAATATCTAGCACCTACTTTGAATACCTTCTAGGAAAATTACCAGTAAGTTATCAGTCTACTACATAGTTCCTGAATGAAAAAGAATTCATTTAACTCTGAATATTTATCTAAGGCATGGAAAACTTAGTTTAGTTCCCTAGATAACTGTAGCATCATCAGATTTATCCAAATATTTAATCTAAATTCTATGTGCTGTCATTTAAGGCCATTATGTTCGGTTTTTTTCTCATCAGTTAGCACTCTCTCTGGCTCATTCCATCCTTTTATATTTCTGTAGGCGGTTATCACTCCAAATGCGTTCATTTGATTTCTGAGCCAGTTCTCTTTTTCTTGTCTCAAAGGCCATCATTGGGAAATATTTATCACTTTTAGCTTGTCTCCTGTGAAATCTGAAACACATTTATTCTACCCGTTTAAATTCAGGATCACAGGCCCTCGCTAGTCCTTGCTCTATGAATCAAGGCATATGCCTCTTGTCTAAACTGTTTTTACTATGTTCCTATCACTGCTTGCACCTTTTCTGCTTGCTAAAATAACCCAAAGTGAGCAGGAAGGAAAATGCACTTCCCCTGGGTGAAGTGGCTCTTACCACAAAGACTTCACAACAGATGCAAAGGCCACTGTTCTTGGTAAAGGCATGAGTTATGTCCAAGAGAGCGGGTCTTGTCATGGGTCCTCCTGTTAAGACAATGCATTGGGGCCTGGAAATGGAAAAAAGGTTGTGAGAATTGACCATTTTCAGGAAGTCTGTGAGCTCATTGGGAATGGCAGATACAGAAGATTTGGAAGAACAAGGACAATTTGTCTCTTTACTATTTTGTGGCTTTCCCACCAGTATTTTTGAATTGCCCTGCCTGAAACCCTAAGTTCTTTGTATTCTTAGTCACAGCAAAAAGTGTGAAGTAAGGCAAAGGTGGTCTTGTGGCTTCCTTGTCTTTTTTCCTCTGGGCTCCACCTTACTCCAAATCCCAACACAATTTGTTCCTTCCAATCATGATTTTTTTTTTTTTTTGAGTTGGAGTCTCACTCTGTCGCCCAGACTGGAGTGCAGTGGCTGCTCCCGGCCACCGCAGCCTCGACCCGCTGGGCTCCGGCAAGTCTTCCGCCTCAGCCTTCCAAGTAGCCGGAATTACAGGCACGCGCTACCACGCCTGGCTGATTTTTTGATTTATTGTAGAGATGAGGTCTCGCTGCCCAGGGGGGTCTCGAACCTGCAGGCTCAGGCAATCCACTCACCTCAGCCTCCCAAAGGCACGGGATTACAGGCTGAGCCACCAAGCCCGGCTCCAATCATGATTTTTATGCTACTTTTCTTTATCCTCCTTTCAAGTTTGTGTTTTGAGTTTCCATTCAAAATAAGATACAACTAATGAAGAACTCAAAATGTTGTTTTCCTAGGAGAATTCAGCAAACCATGAAACTTTAAGCTGCATGGAGACAATGCCAGAATAAGGTGTATGGGGATTAGGAACACCTCTTTGAAATCACATCACTTAGTCCACCTCTCTATCTCCAGGCTTGGAAGGTGGCACCTGGCACTGTGAGGAGCTATAGTTTGGGGTGGACAGAGTTCAGTGTGGCAGGAAAGAAGCACTCATGTACAGCAGGTGCTGTCATGAAAATGTAGCAGTTTTGCATGATGACTTATTTTTAGAATATACCCATAAAGCGTTTAACTACTCTGAAGCACTTGTTTACCATAAAGGAAAGTCACTTCTAATGTGGAAGAACACCAGGATACCTGAGAAGCCAAGTTTACCTGAAATTTTTCACATGGTCCTCCACTGTGGTTAATTCCAAGGCATTGTCTAAAGCACTCACGTAGGAAAGAGCCTGTGTGGAGGAGCCCCAGTTCACATCTGTGGATAAAGGGGAAATTGGTATAAAAAGCATCGACCTTTCCTCTGTATACTATGAATAATTTTTATAAGCCATTCTCTTCTATGATTTTTCTTGGCTATGCCAGCAGTGATGAGTGCCCAAATTAGAGAAAGTACAATGTAGTATTTCCTAAAAAGTGCATTGTGTCCTTCTGTGAACACTATGTGAATCCTAAGAAGCGAGACTTCTTTCCAGCGGAAAATCAGACTGTAAAGCTGAAGTCCTAGAAATCTTGCCCTGTGGGAAAGGCTGTGTGATAACCACATTGCAGGCAGATAGACTTGGGAAATTGGTCAGTCACTGAATAAATTCAAGTTGTCTTCACAAATTCTTAAACTGCAAGGAAAAGCAGCATTTCTGTACACACTGATAGTGTGCAGTCATCTTTATATTTTGAATAGTAACAAAACTGAATAGCACAAGCATTCCCATTTCTAGATTTCCACGAAGAGGGTCAAGTTCTTCAACAAGCATTTTAGTTTGACATTTTAGAATCTGATCTTTATCATAACGGAGGTCAGCTCTACTATTCCTTGTCTTGTGTTTTGTTTTTCGACAAATTTAAATATTAAACGGAAGTTCTAAGTTTGTTTGTTTGCTTGAGACAAGGACTTGTTCTGTTGCCCAGACTGGAGTACAGTGGTGTGATCATAGTTCTATCTGCATGCATGGAAGGTGGCACCTGGCACTGTGAGGGGTTGTAGTTTGAGGTGGGTAGAGTTGCGACCTTGACCTCAGGCTCAAGTGATCCTCCCGCCTCAGCCTCCCAAGTAGCCGGGACAACAGGCATGCACCACTATGTCCAGCAATTTTTTCTATTTTTTGTAGAGATGAGGTTTCATTATGCTGCCCAAGTTAGTCTCAAATTTCTGCCCCAAATGATCCTCCCATCTTGGCCTCCCTAAGTGCTGGGATTATAGACATTAGCTACTATGCCTGGCCTGGATCCTCTAAGTTTTATGAGAGAAAGTCTTTGCAGGAATGTACAGATACACTCCAATGACAGACAGAGCCTCCCAGGCTTGCTCTGGAGAGTCAGGGAAATGGGTGGAGGACAATTAAATGGAGATAAAGAAGATTAACATTGATTGTGCACCCAGCACTAAGCATACCTCAGACGGTTTATTTTTATAGGAATAAAAACCCTACTAGTCAATTGGACATGTGTATGCAAAAAATGAACCTTGAATAACACCTCACACCATGTACAAAAGTTCACTCAAAATGGATAGTGAATGTAAGTGCAATTCCCAAGGCATTAAAACTTTTAGAAGAAGTTTGGACCTTAGAGGGAAAGACACCTTATATCAGATGCAAAATAACAAAACATAAAAGAAACAAGATAAATTAGACTTCATTTAAAAAGTTAAGGACTTTTGTACTTCAAAAAAATTGTAAGGAAAATAAAAAGAGAAGTCACAGACCTAGAGAAAATATTTGCATAAGAAATACTGTTAAAAGATTTGTATTGGAATACATGAAGAACTCTCACAACTGGATTAAAAAAATGGAAAGAAATGAGCAAAAGATTTAAACAGACACTTTACTGAAGAAGATATATGAATGGCAAATAGGATGTTCAACATCATTAGTCACTGAGAAAATGCAAATTAAACCACAATGAGATGGCACTATACTTCTATTAGAATGGCTTTTAAAAGATCAACTGACAATACTACATGCTAACAAAGATGTGGAGCAATGAAGACTCTTATGCATGCCTGGTAGACCTGGAAAATGACACTACTGGTATGGACAAACACTTTGGCAGTTTCTTATAAAGTTACATTTACACTTGCTATATAATGAGAAATCCCACTCTTAGATATTTACATGAGGGAAATGAAAACACGTCCACACAAAGTCCTGTGGGTGAATGTGTACAGCAGCTTTATATATCATCACTCTAAACTGGAAACAACCTAGATATCCACCAATTGATGAACAGGTTTTTTAAAAAAAATTATGACATTCATACAATAGACTACTATCGAACAGTACAAACGAGCAAACTACTTATATGTGCAACAATATGAATAAATCTAAAAGCACTAGCCTTTGAGTCATTCTTAAAGGCTATGTATTATTGATTCTATTTATATGGTATTTTGGAAAAGGCAAAGGTATAGGATCAAAAATCAGAAAAGTGGTTGCCAGGGGCTAAATTGGTGGGGGAGAGATTAAAACATAGGGATGTAAGGGAACTTCTGGGAATGATGGAAATGTCCTCTATCTTGATTGTGATGATGATTACAATACTGTACAAGTTTGTCAAAACCTGTAGACCGTACATCTAAGATGAGTGAGTTTTACCATATATAATATTATGCCCGATGTTCAAAATATACAAAGTAATAAGAAAAAAGCAAAACAAACCCCTCCAAGGTATTAACTACGAGCTCTGTTGTATTGGCAGAGTAAGGGTGAGGGCAATGTGAAGGTGGTCAGGGCCTCTCAGCACTGCACTCTGTGTCTCCAGCCTCTCCCAGCTTCAATCCATCTGATTCTAAAGTCAACATCCAAGGTTCAGATCCAATTACATTTCCCCACCTGAGTAACCTATGGCATCTTCTTGTTGCTCACAATATCAGATTTTTTAGCATGACATTTAAGTTTCTTATTTACCTGGCCCTCACCTACCCTTCCAGACTCACCCCATGCTCTTTCTTCTTAGCACTCAGGAGCTCTATGCATGCTACAGGTCTTGAGGTTTCCCAAATATGCCACCAGGCACTTGTATGTGACCTTAACTTCACTCATGTTTTGCCTTCTGCCTAGGATATCACTCCCTGACTCTGTGTGATGAACTAACCCCTAACTGCTTCTTAAAAACAAACAAACAAAAAAAACCCTTGATGATTTAAACATCCAACAAATATTTATTAAGTTCCTACTGAATGCTTGACCCTGAAAACACAAACCATGGACCAGGAAAGTCGTCCTAGACAATTCTAATAAAAGTTAACTGCTGCCTCCCCTTTTGTCAGCAATTTGTTCATATTACTTGAATGGTGCTTACTATGTTGTATCATAAATAATTACTTAAGTGTGACTCTGAACTCTTTGAGGACAAAAAATATATCTCATTTATCAGGATAGTAGAGGCAGATGGTAATATAATGGAAAGCTTGTGGGGTTTGGTATCATATATGCTCTGGTTAAAATGTCAGTTCTATCACAGCCTGCTCTTACCTTGGCAAATGGTCAGCTGTTTAAATCCCAGTTTCTTCACCTATGAAATGGGACTAATAATACCTAATGTATAGTATTTTTGTGAGGATTAAATGAGTGCATGACATATATTAGGAACTCAACAAAATTACATATTGTTATTATTATATTACATTATATTAATATCCACCCTACATGCTACTCATCAAAGCTCATAAGACAGCTACTCAATAAATGCTTGATAAATGGGTAGATAGCAAGAGATTTGGAAATTCCATCCTTCACAGTCCTTTTCTTACCTGGCTTTTTATAAGTCACGTAGATATAGAGGAAGAACTCAATGACATAGGTGATGACAGCTGCCCACCAGTTGATGACAAACATGACTGCACAGCACAAAACAGCTCCAAAAAGGGATACCCACATATTATAAATTCCATATGCAGGTCTCCATCCTGAAAAAAACACATACAGAAGAAAAACCTCCACTCTACTGCTAACATATCACTGCATATTATAAGAATACAGGTAACGTCTCTTCCTGACATAAAGAATCAGAACCTTCAGGCCAGTTTTCTAACTCTGTTATTATTTTCCTATGATCTTGGGTTCCTAATCAATAAAGGTGGTACTTATACCACATACGATGCTATAAAATTGATAAAATGTTAATAATCTGGAAAGTGGGCCACTAATGACCCCTCCATACCCCTGCATACCTGTGATCATCTTCCCAAACTACCTAACCTTAAGTATCTAGTATCTATGCCATCAGGAGTTGAAAAGAGAAAGGAGGAATGGAAAGAGTAGGATATACAGGAAGGGGAGGGGAGGGGGAATGTTTTAGTGGTTCACAATAGAGAAGGTTAAGACAATGGGCTTTTTGCTCCCCTGGAGAGAGCAGAGAGGTCACTAAGAGTCATTGAAGACATCCGAGCAGCCAACAAACACATGAAGAAATGCTCAACCTCACTAATCATCAGGGAGATGCAAATCAAAACCACACTGAGATACCACCTAACTCCAGTCAGAATGGCAATTATCAACAACTCAAAAAATAACAGCTGCTGGAGAGGGTGTGGTGAAAAGGGAACACTTCTACACTGTTGGTGGGAGTGTAAACTAGTGCAACCTCTGTGGAAAGCAGTGTGGCGATTCCTAAAAGCTCTAAAAATCGACCTTCCATATGACCCTGCAATCCCCCTACTGGGAATATACCCTGAAGACC
>NW_007256697.1:223447-239186 GCF_000164805.1 Carlito syrichta
TATCCCACAAAATCATAATAAAAAATATTGATTAAAAAAAAAAAAAAAAGAGTCAATGTGCTTGACTTCCTGGCAGCTCCACCATTACCCTAAGAGAATAGCGCTTGCTAGGAGAATAGTTCTTGCTCTTTCAGAGATAATAGTCAACGTGAAAAGATGAAGAAAGGGCTTGTTAAAACCGATGGCTAGCAATGGCCTCTTAGACTCAATGTGTTATAATGTCATGCATTTTGCAATGAAAATATTTCTCACACAGTGCATTCATACACGGGGGTTTTCTGTGTCCTATTAGTTCCCTGAAATGAAAGAAACTGGGCGACAAGAGTGGTCAGGATCGGGAAGCTCCAATTTGATAGGCACGTTTGGTCTAGAAAGGAAGTACATTTGAAATTAAGAGTTGCCAAAACACAACAGAGCTTTGCAAGTCTTCAGAAGCAATTTCTTAAATGGCCACAAGATGGAAACAGCATTTCAAGAACATCACTGGAAATATCCTTATTTTTTCTGAGTTTGGCTTTCTCTGTGTGTGTGTGTGTGTGTGTGTGTGTGTGTTGTGTATGTGTGGGGTGTGTGTGTGTGTATGTGTGTGTGTGCCCGAGAGGGAGGGGGGAGGGAGAGGAGGAGGGAAGGGGGAGGGGAGGAGAGAGGGAGAAGGAGTTTTCTGGGTTTGTGTATCCATGTGCCTTCTACTATATGCTTTTCTATTTTTTTGCCTTTTTCTCTCTGTCTCTTGCTTTCCTTTTCTCCTTTCCCTCTTCTTTGCTGCCTGCCTCTATTACTTCACCTTATTTTTCAAATATGACTATAACATGGCATGGAGTCACATATTTCTATGTGATTAAAAAAACACAACAAAACAGAAATGAAAAGTCCTCTGCTATCCTCTGTAGCCCAGCATTAGATGGATAAAAGTTCCCTTCCCATCTGTCTTTTGTCTCATTGGCAGCAGCTTTTCCAAAGGAGGCTTGAGGTCTTGGCAGGTCCTAAAAGAGTGGAAATGTGCTATATCCCGGTAAAAGTTCTTGTGGTGGAGAACTTTCTGAAGGTGGATAATGACAAGTTCATTCTGGTAGGAAGGCGGAAGAAGCTACTGGACAATGGAAGAGGTGAAGGGTGACTAGAAAGGGAAAGATTCTTTGGTGTGAACATATGAACAACGTTAAAGCACAACCCAAGGAGTGCACTGATGCCACCAGCATTATTGTGCCGGGGCCCAACACATATCTGCATTGCCTACACTCAGCAGGTAATTATGGGAATTACTCATCCTTTTCTTCTGCACCATGGGCAGGAAACAAATTGATAGTAAGGAAGTTTCAAATATATACATTAATTCCACTTCTGTGGTCACTTTCACCCTGGAAATAAATAGTGGTGTTTTTCTACTGCTGAAATAAATGTGGTTTCTCTTGCAATGAATAATTTATTACCACAGGAGAAAATTGACTTTACGGTTGGTCAAAAAGGCCATTGCTCAAATGATTCTTTTTCTATTTCAGAAGTCATCCCCCAACTCACCAAAATAAAGTGGATTACACTTCCCACTAGGATATAAGGAAACATATAAACACTGATTGAACACTTTTCACTGACTTATTTCATTTTATTGAGACAAACTAACTGTTTGCTTAGGCGTATTTTAGTTTTGAAAGTCAACTTACCTGGAGATTTAGCATAAGAAGCATGGAAGCAGGAGAAATTAATAAGTGCATACGAGGCCAGGAAGAAGTTAGAGATGATGGGAGCAATAGTGTTCAGTTCCGCTGTAAAAGAAGCAGAATTGAACATGTACGTATGAGTGATGAGACCAGGGGCTGAACAGCTGTTATAGCCTGGAATAGCCTAGAAACTTGACTTTATTTGGAAATTGAAAACATAGCTAGCATCTGTCAAAGTTTAAGAAGTTAGCAATTTTTCTTTGGGATATATATATATATATATATATATACACACACACACACATATATGTATATGTGTATATATATATATGTATATGTATATATATATATATTTTTTCTTAGCCAGGGTTTCCATAAAGTAAGGAGAAAACCTACCAGTCAGAAAATAGACAATCAAGACTTTTACCTAAAAAAATTCAAGTGGGGAGTGGGTAGATTGGGAACTGGGCATTTGATGAACTCCCTGTAGCTATTCTAGAGGCACCAAATCCTGTGTTCTTTATCTGCTATGTGTACAATCAAAAGGCTCTGCCAGGTAACAGTTAAGTATCAGTGTACAAGAAACTCCAAAATGGAAATCTCTCTGCATATGCCCCATATGCATTCTTTGGTTTTCAGGACACTTGTTTGTCATTTATATATTTTTTTCGTATCTCTAGAGAGTTCAACCTCTCAAAAGTTTGCCAAAAATTCTTCTGCCTCAGTGGCTAAATATCTAGTATGATTTAATTCCACTTGATTGTTTACTGTGTGATATAAGAAAAAAAATACAGACATCTTCTTTTATCTGAAGGTCAGACATCTATCAACCTCAGTGATGCAAATGAGGCAGCTGGGTGTGATCCTAGAACATGGATACCAACAAGAAAGCAGACAAAAACAGCTGCCATAAAAGCTTGTGGGTGGAGCTGATTCACACTGTTTTGAAACAGTGATTTTAAAGGATATTATTTAATTTCTACAAAACTTTTAAAATTTTGGTTGCTTAATCACCTAACTGTATTATAGTGTAGTGATCTGAGAGTCTAAAGACTACATTACATAATTGAAACATCTCTATTTAATCACTTTTTATTTAATTAAAAAATCTAACAAACAGAGAGTTATAATTTTCTCTCTTCAACCTTATAGAACTCTTAGGAGGATTCATGAATCACAGTTACTTCTTGAGTTTACTAAGTGATGATGAGGAGCCCTCTGGGCTGAAGAAGTCTCTGCCTGCCTATGGGTGGTTTCCATGCCTTTTGCTTCTTTTTCTCTTGTAAGCTCATCAGTGAAGGTAGGGCCTTAGAGAGGAGTGAGGAATGTGCAGGCTAAAGCTGATGATTGTGACTTTCTAAGATCATGTAGCTGCTTCTGTATTGCTTGTGGAGAGGAAGTCAAGATTACAGTTTAGGTAAGTGGTTCTCAAATATTAGGGGTCTATGAATTTCTTGAAGAGCTTGTAAAATGCAGATTTCTTATCCTCAGAGAGTTTGATTCAGTATTTCTAGAACTGAGTCAGAAATCTCTTCACAAACACCCAGGTGATGGTAATATAGATGGTCAATGGACCACATTTTCAGAAACACTGCAATTCTGGTAGCCAGCAGGACAGTAGATAGTGGCAGGTGGAGGAGACCCTGGAATTAGACAATATCAGGCAGGATGGAGGAAGGATTCAGTGGCATTAAGTTGGAAGAATTTCGAACATTTCAAAGTCTACCTGAAGTTCCTCAAAGGCCCTCTACACACAAGGATTTCTCATTTCCTTCTTAGGCAGACTCCAATATTCCCAAATGGGATCTTAAACATAAAATGGGTAATTTCTCAAACTAAAAGGAAAATTCTATGAGTAATCAAAATAATTCTTTGCCTTTCAATAAAAACAAGAAAACTACAAACCAATAAGAATAAATGCCATGGCTATGACAAAAGTGAGAATATATCCTCTCAGGGGTTCATTGTTTTTCCCATATCCCTTTGCAAAGAACTGCAGGGCTTTGTAGATGTTGTCCTTGCACAGAGCCTAATGGAAAAGAAGAGGAGAAATTTGTCATTTATATCTATGCACAGTCATTTTCTCTAGGTGATTCAAACAAGAAGATTTGGGGAAAGATTAAGTGATACACAATATGAAGCACAAGTTAACACTGCAGTTTATCATTCTTTATGTTATTTGAATCGATCTTGACTATGTGGCAGACATAGCACTTGAGCCAGATGCAAACATTAACTGTTTCAGGAAATGATAGAAAATGATTGCCTGTGAGAATGAATATTTCAGCTTGATCCACATGCAGTGGAAACAGCAATAGGAAGAAACACAATCTCTTGTGGCTGTATTACCTGGAACACTTTGGGTGCGCTGACCAGGGAGGCCAGGGCGGAGGAAAGTGTTGCTGAAAAGATTCCAGCGGTGATGAGCGGGCCGAACCCTGATACCATGCTCATGACCTTGAGAAGAGAGGTTCAAGTAAGAAGACTCATCTGATAGACCGGTTTAAAAAATTAGCCACATTTGTATGCAAATGCTTCCTTTTTCACTTTCAGGGATTTGGAATCACTTTTTGTATGCGAATTGCTTCTAACCAGAGTTTTTTCCCCCCTCCTTCATTCTTGCATTCTTAATTTTATTTTTTTCAAAATGGATATGGCCTTATTTGTTATTTATAAAATACTAAATGCTCACCACAATATATCCAGAAGATACTGGAAAGAATATAGAAGGAAATGGTTTCAAGGATTTTGACATTTCCCCCCTCTGTTCTTTGTAGTCATATGTTTCTTTGATGATGAAAAATCCTATCCAGCAGAAAGTGGTATTTTAATAAGGTTTGGGGAGGGACTCAGCTGTTTACTAGTCTTTTTAAAAGCATTAGCCTTTCTTCTTCTTGCACACAGAGGCTTTGAGACCTTTGCTTTTCTGTGCTCATTAAACATAATTTTAGATCTGAGACATGATGAGATTCTGTCAATTTAAGTCATATTTTGGAATAATGACTTCAGCTGAGTTAATTTCTCTTTGTTGGTTGTTAAAAGAGATGAATGAAGCGTTCATGGCAAATTTACTTCTCCCTCTGCTCACCAATCATGCAGACAAATTAATACATTTCAAATCATTCAGTTTCCCCAACTTCCCTTGTTCCTTTCCCTTTATTTACTTCTTCATTCTGGTGCTCTCAATTTCTCTCTTGGCTTTGTCTTTTAGGCATTCCAGGGCCACCTCAAAGGCTCTTCCTAAGCTGAAGCCCATGCATGAAATGCATTCCAAGTGCCAATGAACCTAAGCTCTACTTTCCACCATAAAACCTTGCACAACTGATTGGAAGACTCATAGTGCCAGGTGGTGATCTCACCCTCGTGACTCAATTCATATAACTGCTTATTGTCTCCCTACCATGGGATTTGCTACCACATAATGCCTGTATGATTTCTTTCCCTCCCTCATGAAGTATTCCTCAGTGAATTCATATCAATCAATAATCAATCAGTTGCAGATTCAGAAGTCTTACTATACATGGTATAACAGCAATAATTGTGTTTCTTTTTTTGCAGTTCAAACCTGGAAATTGTTCATCAGCCCATACTGACATGGTTCATGTTGACATCTTGAGAAGTCATAGCCCAACCCACAGGCTGCTGAACCATTGCAGTTCAGCCCAGAAATGATGGTATCATTCATGCTCCCGGTGGCATCTCGGACCACACAGGCCCCTGTGGAAACAACCGTGGCGTTTTAAAAAATAAGGTTCTGCTCCCTTACAGCTTTCTTCTAAAAACATTAGTTTACTTGGGGTCTGAACAGATTTGTTTCTTAGCCTGAGTTCATTGTCAATGCTTCTTAAGACATGGTACCTGGAGATTCCCATCCTTTGAGCTCTGGAAACTTCCCTGTTAGTAACAGGCTGCCATCTCAACTGCTTTGTGTGGTTTAGGTTTGAGTGCTAGGAACTTAGGAGTTGAGACTTAATTTCTGATCTCAAAATGCTCATGGCAGAGCTCTGCACACAATATGTGCTTAATTTATATTTCTGGCTCAGTGCTACTGATTGGGTGTTTTCCAGGATTTATTTCCTCATCTGCAGGAGAACCTAAAGGTGGCATCGTGGAATTCTAGTAATTAAGAGAACAAAGCTCTTGTTTTCAACTAATGATATTCTTTGCATAATTTTTAAAACAGAGTTATAGTTCTATATTATAAATAGTTTTAATGGCTTAAACAATAAAGGACATGTCTTAGGATAAAATATTAAGATTTTCTAGGTAATGATTAAATAATAATATTTATTAAATATTTATATGTTTACCTATTTTATTATTTCATACATTTGGGCATTCCTGTTATTTTCTATGATAAACATATAAACATTCTATAATCTTTGTGCATATATTTTCTTCTGTATTTCAAAATATTTCCCCAGGAAAGTTTTCAGAAATGGAATTATGAACATTTAAAAGACTTTTTTGTTTTCTGAGTTGGAGTCTTATTCTGTCACCCAGGCTGGAGTGCAGTGGCACGCTCACTGCTACCCTAGTGTCGACCTGCTGGGCTCAGGCGATGCTTCCACCTCAGCCTTCCAAGTAGTTGGAACTATAGTAGTGTGCTACCATGCCTAGCTAATTTTTTGATTTATTGTAGAGATGAGGTCTCGCCAAGTTGCCCAGGCTGTTTTCGAACCCAGGCAGTCCCCTCAGGCAGTCGCCTCAGCCTCCCAAAGTGCTGGAATTACAGGCTTGAGCCACTGTGCGTGGCCTAAAAGACTCTTAATACATATTTTAATCACTGGCTTCTCTTCTGAATTTTTCTAAATGTAATCTCTGCCATTAAATATTTGATAGGATTATTGAAATATATGAATATACATATGCAATATATACAAATTTTTCTGAACTACAGGAAAGATAAATAAGAACCAAATGCAAACCAATAAAACTTGTTACTTTGCTTTTCAAACTGCACCCAGGGTGGGTTTTCATGCCTTGCCAATAATTTTACAGCAGGTCCCAGTGACAGGAACTAATAGGAATCCATATCTTCGATCTTAGCCATGGAATCCATATTTTTTGAATCTGGGAAAGACTTAAAAATCATAGAATCTTCAATTTGAAAGAACCATTTAGAATAATCAGTGCAGGAATACTTTTTATCATGGTCCTGAGAGGTCAGCCACTCTGCTCAAACATCTGGAATTATGGATGTTGATTACCAAGCCAAACTATCTATCCCAGATTTTACCTCTTTGCATTGCTTATTTATGTTGAACTGAATTTTCAGAATCATGTATTTTAACCCCTGCATAACAGATCTCTCCAAATTTCCATGAAGCCAGACCATGAGTCATTATTTGTACTAATGACAGTCCATTGACCCCATGACTGTCCTCTTACCCTGCTAAAAAGTATAGAAATGCAGATTTTTCCACTCATTAGTAGCAAAAAACAGAAAAGTCTCTAAAATCAGGTATATAACTTTACTCATTCCCTTACTTTTACATGTATAGAACAGAAAACCATTTGGGAAATTTAACTTTAGGTGATTTCAATGTCGCTTAACAATGTGCTGATTTCCTAAAGAATTAGAACAAAACCTCTTCACATGTAGCTAAACTTGGATATGCCCAAACAATACATTTAACCAAAACATCAAATTTCCTCAAATAAGAGGAGACAGGCAAGAGTCTAAGTTAATATTTTGCCTTTATCTTCAGAGACCAACTCAGGATATAAGCACTTTCCCAATTTCCCTTACAATAAGCAGAGGAGGACTGGGATGTACTCTTTGGCTTCCAAGTGGTCCAGCCTAGAGCTGTGTTCCTTATTGTACACAGAAATTATTGAATAGAAAGTTTAATGTATTCATTGCTTATACAGGACACTGCCTGGCATAGAGTACTGAATTGAAGAAAGCACAATTTTAGTAGGCATTAGTGCCCCCACCAGAGGACATGACGCTCCTCAGTACAAATAAGCGAACAATACAGTCAAACCAAGTTTTCTTTGCTGAATGTTGAGAAATCACATTTCTTCCTCTTCTATAATAGCAAGAGTATAAGGCAGCCCCCAACCAGGAGGAGGTGTGGCTGTAAGCAGCAGGTGGAACCACAGTCAGCCTCGGGAACAGCAGGTGAGTACACATATTTTCTGTTCACTGAGCAATGTAGGGGCTGGCTGCCCGCACTGCCAGCAGCTGGGTCTTGTTCTGATTTCCTGCCAATTAGTGACGGTGACATTTCCATATTAGGGACAGCAGTGCAAGGATGAAACAGAGTCATAAATTCCGCATCATTCGTACTTCCCTAAGGCTGTGTTTTAGGGAGTTTTTATTTATTTATTTATTTTTGCTTTCTTTCTCTGCTCTGTTTTTCACCTGCCTCCTCTGGCAAGGGAAGTGTGTGCTAGACATGGTGTCTTCCTTACCAGTAGGAGATTACCACCCAGGGTTGTAAAATGGGATCCCCTTTGTGTTCAGGTAGAATGGCAATCTGATTAGCTTTATTCTTGCCCTGACCCAGAGCTACCTGTACTGCAGCTTCATTGCATTCAAACCCCTAAAGCATCTAAACCATTAATACTTAGGTGCCATGAAGGGAATTAAAATTGTTGCCATAAAAAATTCCTGTGAATGCTCTATTGAGAGTTCATTAGACATGAAGAAAACCAGACCATTTTTAGTTCTGACATTCTGACCACAGAGATGTACCGCTTACCTACACAAATGGCAACCCCTATGTAGGCAACAGTGGTGATGAAAATGGCCAGCATGGTTCCTCTGGGGATGGCATCTTGGGGATCCTTTGAAAAATAACATGGAGGTTGGAGAATACAGGGCAGAACAAGAAACCCAGATCATGTGAAATTATTTCCACATTTTCAAATGTTTAGGCTACCCTTCCCGAGACAAGTTCTACAGGAAAGATAAAGTAAATTGCAAGGTAGTGAGCTTGAGTTCTTTTTGGACAAAGACAAGGTTTGCAGAGTAAATTTTAAAAACCTGAAAAATTTGGCTGAATAGAAGAGATCTCTAACTGTCTAGAAGGGAGTTTTTATAGAAAAGGACAGTAAGTAGTTCACTCACCAAGGCCTCTCCCTTCCCTTTATCTCCTGTGAAGTTCATGCAGGTGCATCAGACCTTTAAGTGTTAGGGGAAAATATACAAGCATATTTTGCACATATCTCTGTGTGTATATTTGTTTTATACTGAGCTCAGGCTTGCCTTTAAAATAAATCACTTTAGACTGAGAAAAAAGGATGATCTACTCAATTCTTCAATACTCTAAATTCCCCATTTGCAATCTAGTTCAGAAACTACTGCAATGGGAAATGTTTGATTTCCATAAGCAAGTATTAAAAAAGAGGCAAATTCAAGTTTCTACCATAAAATGGGCTTTTCTCTTGCTTATAAATGTATATATTTTCACTGAGTTGAATTCACATCATATTTAATTTACCATTTTATATCCTATTGGGGGGGCAAAATCATATCAAATCAATTTCCAAGGAGCATATTGAATTATATTCAATTCAACTTAACAGGGTTTATTAAATAGAAATTTTAATGTATTCACTGCTTATACAGGACACTGCCTGGCATATAGCAGGAGTCAATAAATATTGAATTGAAGAAAGCACAGTCTCAGTAGGTATTAGTCCCCCCACCAGAGGACATGACACACCTCAGTACAAATAAGCGATCAATACAGTCAAACAAATTTTGAGCCTTTTTATTTTAACTTAAATATGCTGATCAAGTTCATCAAAAAGGTCATTCATGGTGAATGTAGATTCACAGCTGGAAGTCAAAACTGAAGCAAAAAAAAACTCCCACATGGGAGTAATCCAGTCCTATAGAGCCACTCTGTGATCATCAATTTCTCCCCACTCTTCTAGAAATATCTGCACACAAGTCTTGTTCTGATACATACATACCTTGTCTTTTCCTTCTAAACTATCGTCTCCAAGAGTTTATGCAACACAGTAGAGCAGCACACAGAAGAAAGAAGGCAGACACACTTGAAATGGGCCCCACTCAATCCCCTAATTTATGTTATGTTTCAAAATTTATTTTATTGATTAAGAATTTCTTGGGATCTTGAAATGTAAAGAACTGACTTAAGTGGGAAGAAAGAACATCTATATAAGGATAAGAGATGTGAAGATGGAAAGTAGTCTTGTTTCTAAAACACAAAAACTTTATTTTCATTTACAACTAACTGTTAGAAACTCTAAAATTACTTAATAGGAGTTACATGAGAGCTCATCTTGACCCTAAAATATGTACATTGGGATGCCAATATATGAATGTGTGATTATATATTTGCATTGTGCGGTCTGACTACATTTCTCCTAAATGGGGCTCAGGACTTTGACAAACTCTTTTTTTCACTTTAAATGTTAATTTTCATCCCCCAGCAGTAACCCAAAATCTAACTTTCTTTCACTTTTTAAAATTAAATGTTGTATTTTTTCTTAGGGCAGAATACAGGCAATCTATTAGATTGCTGATGACCATATTTTAATTTTGCATCTCTGAGGTTACATCTTAACTCTCTTGACTAGACTCGGGTATTTCTCTCAGGGACACATTTACAGATTATCTATTAATGTGTTCTTAGTAAATAGAAGGTTCTGAATGGGAACGCCGAAGCATCCCCTTGTGCCAACTCTTGCTGTTACCGGCAGCCTGAAGTGCCTTCTTAAGGAGGAATCTGAGGTTATGAGTTGAGATCAGTATCTTGTATATCCTACAGTATATAAATATTTACTAAGCAAATATTTACTGAATTGAACTGAGTCCATTATGCTTTATTTCTATTTCTTTTTGGAGAGAAATAGTATCTACAAATATGCACATGTCCTCATCATTTCTCAATATACTCTCACCTCTCAGTGTTTAACATGCTTGACCACTATGGCTTTTGACTAAGTTACTAATTCTCAAATCATCCTCCTCTCTTGACTTTTATGATCCTACTATCTCTTGGTTCCTCCTACCTCTTAGCTCTTTAACTTTTTTTTTTTTTTTTTTTGAGTTGGAGTCTCACTCTGTTGCCCGGACTGTAGTGCAGTGGCTGCTCCCGCAGCCTCGACCTGCTGGGCTCCAGCGATCTTTTTTTTTAAGATGGACTTCCTTTCCACTGTTAATACTTTGAACATTTGTATTTTTCTGAGTTCGGGCTTGGACTTATTCTCCCTTTCCTCTTGCATATATCTGGGTGAACTCATAGCTCCTTTCCAGAGCTCCCAACTCATAAATCTAGCTACCATTAGACATTGCTACTTTGGTGTCCTGCTGCCATTTCAACCTCAATGGGCAAATCTGAGTTTCCTTATCTTTATCTACTATGCCATGAAATCAATTCAGTAGGTTGCAACCGGTGTTAAGAAAATACCATAGAATAGAATGATGTGAAAATATCAAAAGGAATTGCTGGTAATAAAGAACCATTTGGAGAAAATTGTTTAAGTGTGCTCTTGGTTGTGATATATAGTGGTTACCTACCATGGATCATAGTAAAAACCATTTTTTCTATTTTCTCTCCTAACTAACAAAAGCTGATCTCCTCGGTCCTTTTCCCCTGTACGGCCTTAATTCAGGCCCATGTCATCTCTTGTTAGACAACTGAACACAACTTTTCTAACTGATTCTCTGCCTCCAGTCTTTCTACCGATTACACCCTTCCTCTAACTTCTAATCCGTCCTTCTCAAGCTGCTAGAAGGCACTGTCTAAAACAGTGGTCCCTGACCTTTTTGGGATCAAGGACTGATTTCATGGAAGACAATTTTTCCACCGACCATAGTGTTGGGGGAGGAATGGTTTCAGGATGATTCAAGTGCATTACATTTACTGTGTACTTTATTTCTATTATGATTGTGTTATAATATGCAATAAAATATTATGAAATTATTATTTTGATATGAGTCTGAAAGCAGTTGATTTATTATGGTTTCTGTGCAGTCAAACCTTACTGTTAATGTTAATCTGTATTTGCAGCCTCTCCTCAGCGCTAGCATCACCTCCTCAGCTCCACCTCAGATCATCAGGCATTAGATTCTCAGTAGGAGCACACAACCTAGATTCCTCGCATGTGCAGTTCACCATAGGGTACACACTCCTATGATAACCAGTCGATGGCCAGGGGGTTGGGGATCCCTTGCTCTAAAATACATGTCTAATCGTGTTTCTCCCTTGTCTAACCTCCTTAGTGTCTCTAGCTAGTTTGGGGATAATATCTAGATTCTATTGTCTTTAATTAAAAGTTTAAAGGACCTCTGAGTTCTAGTAAAATTACATAATATAAAGTAAAAGTATATAGTAGTATATGTGTTAAAAGTTATGCTCAATTGTAAAATCATAATTAAATATTAATATTAGTACTTAATTTTAATTAAGTATTTATAAAATAGAAAGAATGTAACATTCTATAATAATATTGTAATCATGCATTCTCTGAAAACCGTGACAGCTTATCCTCTGTACATTCTTTACATGCAAACTCAAAGACAGAGAATTTTCAGTACAGACTAATAAAGAAATATAATTCTTTACTAACATAACAATCTTAAATCAAATTAGCACTTATTTTGGGAGAAGAAATTTCAAGTATTGGCTCTTTAGACAGAAATAATATTTTCTAGTTATTTGCTTACTCCTGGAGTGCCTAGGACACACAGGAGATTCTTTATAAATACATTTATTAATCTATTGATGAAAAGTTTTTACTAACATATCCTATTCTGCACATAAAATAATTCCCATCAACAACATCTTTCTCTGTGCATTTTTACATCTTATTCCTTCTGTTCCAAATGTCCCCCTCAACTTTGTCAAATTCCTATTCATCCTTAATCTGGATTAAGTGGCCAAGTCTTCCTCTGCTGTTTACTCTTTCCTTTGCACATGATCCCGTTTTGGCTTGATCCAACTTATATAGAGTAAATCTGTAATCCCTTTAGACTATGAGCTTCCTGAGGGCAGAATGAAGCTCTTTGTGTCCCCAGTGACACAGTGTGTTACTCAGTAAGTGCTGGATAAGCTGAACTGACTACTAAGCATCTGATACAAGTTTGTTTTTAAGAGGTTAAGGGAAAGCACAATATTCTCTAATTTAAAGATATTCTTAAAGTTTGCAGACATTTAAATCACTGATCTCTAAGACTCTTCCAGAGCTGAGAAACCAGAAGCTCAATACTCATAGCTAAATTTCATTACACAGTGATACTATTTGAATCTTTTTGGACAAGTTTGTTAACTTTTCAATACTTCAGCATAATCTTTTTTTATGCCATATCTCTGCTCAAAAACTTACCATGGTACCGTGGTCCCCAATACAACAAATCTAAATGCCATTATTGATTTACTCAATCAATATTTATCAAAGTTTTACTAGCTCTGAGGATTCAACAACAAACAAAATCAAAGGCAAAGACTCCACTCTGATGAAGCTATATTCTAGGGCAAGCACCTCTGGCTCAGATCCTTCCGAAGCTGTTTCTCCTTGCCTTAAATGTGATCCAGCCTCATTAGGGTTTCTCCAATTGAAGTGAAAGAGACTCCTCCCTGTTCCCAGTTTCCTCATGCCTGACTGTCTTCTCTGCCTGGAATACTCTTATGTTTCCTTATCAATTGTCAGTATCTAGCCTTTGCTTCAAGTTCAGGTTGAAAAGTTACTTCCTTGAGGAAATCATCCCTGACTAACTTAACAATTATTTGTCCAATTTTTTTTCCTTTTTTTTTTAATTTTAAAGATGTGGGGTTAGGCATATTATTTTAAAGATTCAGGGTTAGGAATATAAACGTTGATTATGCAGGTACCCTTGTTGATAAGATGTGCCCCTCCCTCCCCTAGCAGTTTCCCTCAACCGCCAATCCCACCTCCCACTCCCCTAGCAGTTTCCCACCACTGCCAATCCCTTTCTTATAGTATTATGATAATTGTTCAAGGCCCGCTTATGAGTGAGAACATATGGTACTCTGTTCTTGGTTTCTGTGATAGATCACTAAGTATGATAGACTCTAAATCCATCCAAGTTGCTGCGAAGTCCATATGTTTGTCCTTCTGTATGGCCGGATAATATTCCATTGTGTATATGTACCACAATTTTTTTTTATCCAGTCCAGCTTTGATGGGCAGCATAGTTGGTTCCATGTTTTTGCTATTGTGAATAGTGTCCAAAATTTTTATTCCACAATCCACTTGGACAGTGCATATAAATTTCACTTATATATATCTCTTGATGACTCTTGAAAATATTTATTATCTTCCAAAGTTGATTATAAATTTATTGAGGTAAAATCTGTATCTTACACTTTTGTGTGTGTGTGTCTGTATGTGTGGAACAGACTTTTTATTATCCCCTAATATCCATCCTCACTTTTCTCTTTTTAATACTAGAACCTCCTAAAATTGTATCTGGGCACATGGCAGCCAGGTTAGAGATTATTTCCCAGCCTCCTCTGTAATTGGTTAAGGCCACAAGACTAAATTCTGGGCAGTGGAAGACAGCAGAAGTGATGTATGCAAGTTCCAGAAACCTCTTGTTCCCTACTTCCTTATTCCTCTTCCTGTGGACTGGAATATGATCTTGAAAGTTACCAGTCATCTTGGACTTTGCAGATGAGGAGAAACTCAACAGTAATGGTGAAACAAGAGGTCATGTGAGTTCCTGGGCAATCTTTTGGAGCAGCAGACCTTTCTTATTCCATTAAATGCACTATGAGCTCAAATTTGAGGAGAAGAGAATGTTAAGGGATAAAGTCTGCTGCTCAGTCTAGTCTTGAACTTCTGGGTTCAAGCCATCCTCCCGCCTCAGCTTCCTTAGAAGCTGGGACTACAAGTATATGTCACTGTGCTGGCTGAGCTCAAATTTTTATGCACTAGGAAAGCAAACCTCTATCTTGTTTAGGCCACTGTTACTGATCTTTTATAACATCCCAATATCCTAACATGGTGTTTACATGCTCCTTATGGTATTTAGCATAGAATAATATGAGTGGAATGTTAAATAATAATGTGATTGTCTTTCTTTTTTTCACTTTTTCATGAATGTTTCATGTTCTAACTCATTGTAAGTTTCAAAGATAAAGGGTAGTCTGGTGTTTTTTCACTGAACTATATTCATTTTGTTAGAAATATGGCACATTATCAATATTCTCTGTTCTTCTGGTATTACTGAATAAAACTTTTGGAAGAGCTATCTGGAATAGGAATCCAAATTTGGCATTAAAAAAGAGAAAAATAACCAGAAAATCCTGCAGAAATCCTATAGTTTCGAATCTGTAGGAAAATATGGCCCTATCCAATCTCTGGAGCTCCTCATGCTGCTACCCACCAACTATACTACCACCTCCCAACTATGAAGCAGAAAAAACAACATACCTCCAAATCTCCTGAGATATTGGCACCAGCAAGAATTCCAGTAGCTGCTGGGAAAAAAATGGCAAAGACAGAGAAGAAGCCTTCGCCCTTTGTGAAGCTTGGCCCAAAGTTTTCTGCAAATATTGATGCTGCAACACAAATTATGAGAAAACTATTATGTAGACTTTTTATTCACAGAGGTTAAAAGTTACCTTTGACTTTCATATCCCTAAATGCAAATATATTCCTATCTGCTAGTTGAGATGAACTTGAAGGTGTTGGTGTACTTCTGATGTACCTTATGTAATATTTGCCAAGAGTCAAAATATATATCACAAGGTTTTAGATCTCTAGGACCTAGTTCTGAAAAATCAATAATGTTTGTTCCAACAGAAACCCAAGCTGGCTGATTTTTTTGAATCTAGAAGAAACTGAAAGAGGAGGGGGTAAAAAAATTATCTCATGACCACACTGGCATACTCACAAATATACCACGTGCGCGCGCGCATGCGCGCGCACATGCACACACACACACACACACACACACTCACACACTCTCTCTCTCTCTCTCACCCCACATACATACAACTACATTTTTACATGCATTAATACCTTAAACAGTCAACATACTGCTTTTTTAAGCCTTTTAAAAAATTGTTAAAGAAACTTGTGGGTGAAACTACTTTACAATTTTACTCCTTTTTTTTTTTTTTTTTTTTTTT